>NC_089744.1:14100000-14127500 GCF_040412425.1 Macrobrachium rosenbergii
TAGCCATTGCTACTTGAAAGTAGATGCTAAACAGCCACTAATTCAAGCTTCGAACCTCCTCTAATGAATCTTCTTTAGGATCCAACCGAGAAGACCCAGATATGGAAACCAGTCAACAGAAATTAATTCTAAAATATATCAAGATTATCCGCACCCCATGCATCGCAAATTTACAATAAGACCGAGAAGCAATACTTTTCTGGGCTGACATGCTGGGACTGACCGCCTTGGAGGACGTGCTGGGCTAACCATCCTCGACGAGTTGTCAGTGACTTTCCTTCGCAGGACTCTCAGGAGGAAGGGAAATGCTGTTACGGAAGAATTTCCCAACAAGGTTTTAGGAATTCCCGAAGAGAGTTGGTGCTGGAAAACGCGCGAACGTGATGGCTTCTGTAAATATTAACATATACTATATAAATATATATATACATATATATATATATATATATACTGTATATATATATATATATATATATATATATATATATATATATATATATATATATATATATATATATATATATATATATATATATATATATATATATATATATATATATATATATATATATATATATATATATATATATACTATATACATATATATTTACTGTACATATTATTTTTGCTTTTCTCTCTCTCTCTGGTTGTGCGGACAGTCCAAATGTTATCTACTAAATAAAATTCCTGTTAAATTCATAACAAAGCAATTAAATACATATTATATATACATATATATTATATATATATATATATATATATATATATATATATATATATATATATATATATATATATTAGTTCCCCTTTAATATCACCCAGTTCAGACTTCAAGCGCTTAGTCGTGGATGAACCCCCTTGCAGGAAACTTTCTCAACGTTAGCGGCTTGATACGTCTTATACAGAAGACCATTAACAGCACACAAAACTCATCTACATTCTATGCCAGTCGCTTCAATCTTGCCTACACTCCTGTATTTCATGGACACTAATGTTCTTCCTTCTGTTGCATTTTTAACGTCGTCTATCAGTTGTTTTCTAGGTCTTCAGCTCCTCCAGTACTACCAAATTATAAGATTCTAGATGAAGTCTTCTAGTCTCTTCACCTGACTAGACCATCTCAAAGCAAGTTATGCTCACCTTCTTACGATTGCTACTTATCTTTGCATTTCTCATCCTTTCAATTTGTTATGAGAGATTCTATTTCACCTAATTTTTTATTTCCTTTTTGATCGTTATTCCTCCATCCATATTTTCACCATTGTAACCTTTCCTTTCTTAAATTTGCATCTAATTCTATGTCTTCATTGCTTCCCATGCGGTCTTCTGCTCTTAAATCTTTACATATGTTCACTTCAGAATATCTGAAAAAAAAGTGAGATGAGGCCTTCCATAAATTCTCTGAGCCAACTCCTGGCAATATGTCTAACTACACCCACTGTGCTTAAAATTCCTGGTTCCTGTACCCCGGCTTCCCCAAACCTAGGTCCTAGATTTCTACCAGTGACAAACCGAGGGTCAATGGGCCTATAAAGGTAGCCAAAACGTAAAGGCGAATGTCTAATTTTATGCTTGCTAATTGACAGAAACTGGCAGTAAGTTAAGGAATCAATGTAAATATCCCAAGGGCAGTAGAGCTGCCAAAAACCTTTGGTATTCCCATATATATTATGTATAAATCTCCTTTCGTCACAGGCTGAACCCAGTAGAGGTGTAGTGCCGTCAGTGCACCTCACGTGATGCACTGTAGGCATTACTAAAGGTTCATTGCAGCGTCCCTTCGACCCCTGGCTGCATCCCCTGTCATTGCTTTTACTGTACCTCCATTCATATTATCTTTCTTCCGTCTTGCTATCCACCCTCTCCTAACAATTATTTCATAGTGCAACTGCGAGGTTTCCCTCCTGTTACACCTTTCAAACCTGCCCACTCTCAATTTCCTTTCCAGCGCTGAATGACCTCATAGGTCCCAGTGATTGGCCTTTGGCCTAAACTCTATATTCCATCCCGTTCCAGTCACTGGCTGAAGACAATTACCATCTTAGTTGTCCTCTTCACTTATCTGGTTCATAAGATAATATAATTTTTACTCTTGCTTACCCAGTCTACCAGCAAATCTGAGACAATAACTTTCTTCCAGCTGTTATGAAATGATGTACTTTAATATTTGATATGGTAATTACCTTGTTCTGACCGCCCTCGCCCAAAAGTATGTAAGGGTTTTTAGAGTGGCATCGATGTCTGTCCTTTCTAACTCACCCTATAGTACACTGTAGGCATTATAAAAGTGTTTGCAGAATCCCTTCGGCCCCTAGCTGCACCAATTGTTTAACCTTTTACTTCATCTTCCATCTTCCTATCAAACCTCTTTAGCTCTTACTTTTTTTTGCAACTGCGGGTTTTCCCCAATTCCACCTTTATATTCTCATTAATTTTCTGGATCTTTTTTATCTTGTTGTCCAACCCGCCAACTCCCTCTTTTTACTATCTAAAACACTGAAAGGCTCGGTGTTTGACTTTATAGCCTAATTTTCATAAATCAGTCCATCAAGCTGAAGCGGATGTCCTTCATTTTGGATACGATGAAAAAAGAAAAAAAGAAAAATGTGATAACAAAAATATTTAGTAGAATATGAAGGGATCTGAACTGCTTTAAAGGCAAAACTTCTTTCGGAAGTTAATATATAAGACGCGGCCTCCAAATGCTGTCCTTCACCTCAAGAAAATAAAAAAAATATGATGACCTACTGACTGGGGCCAGAACTCTCGCCTTGTGATAAACGAAGTTCAGACATCAAAAGCTTCCATGACGGCCCTCAGGAAGTTTCTTTTTTCCTAACAAATAATAATCTTGAGTCGGGATAAAGCTATCTTCAATATAATGATGCAAGGGACAGCTATCTCCAAACCTGTTCCAGCAGGGTTACTGTAGTTTATGACCCAAAACTGAATTAGGTAATTTCCCAGTGGCTTTTGATTACGTAATAATTCAAGTGATGGTTAAAGCGGATATTTTTTTTAAATAATAATAAAAGAAAAAGTTGTCATACTTCGCCAATAATATGTATGTTTTCCGCAAATGATGTACAGAAACTACTACATTGCTGTTCTGGGCTTTCCTGGCCGAAAAGTCTAATTTAATGTGGTTCTACGCATATGGAAAATTTTAAACATAAAGGAGAGTAACCCAGATAACGAATGAAGTAGAAAGGAGAGAAGCAAGAAGAATAACAGTGCAACTTTTGCATAATGCCCTGTATAAACCGCATTTCATGCAGAAATATATCCTTTTGCCTTAATACATTCGCCCGGAAATAAGGGTTCGCTTTGGGATTTATTAGGCAGAACTTTCGTGATCACAGATCTTGTCCTGTTATTATCATTTATTATTGTTGTTACAAATCAAGCTGAAGCCCTAGTTTGGAAAACAGAATGTTGCAAGCCCATGGGCGCCCATCAGGGAATAAAAGTCCAATCCCGGAAAGGAAATTGAGAAGTAAAGAATAAGCTATAAAAAAAATGACAAAGAGAAAGAAATAAGGTACGCCATAAAGTAAAATGAACAAGACAAATATCAACTTAACAATAAACTACGACTCATGTAAGCCTGCTAACCAAAAAAAATAAAAAATTAAATAAACATTGCACTAAATGTAAACTTAGGAAGTTCCACGGAGTTCAACGGTTTAACTGAGGATTAGGAAGATCATTCTAAAATTTGTTTACAACGTAAAAAAAAAAAAAAACTAGAAAACCGTGTGGTACTGAACTTCACAGAAGAAAAGGAATTAACCATGTGTCAGATGGTATAATCTGGGTGTCTGAATGCAAAACGACGGTGCCAAAGATTAATAGCAAGCAGGGATAAGAAGCATAACAGAACTCAAGTTTTGTCCACCAGTTTAAATGCGAATAAATTGCTGAAGGCCAAATAGCGATACAATATTCAAAACATGGAAGAATGAAAGAACTGACATATTTTCTCAATTAGTTCTCCAAAAATATTGAAAGGCTTTCTCTGCATACCGAATTTTTGTGCACTGAATAAGAGATAGGCCGGATGTATTTCTCCCAGAGACCTTAAAATAATTCCTTTGTCTTCAAACTATTATCCCTCTCTCCTTCAACCATGCATTCTAGTTTTGTTCTCACTCACTTAAACTGAGTTGATAAATATTATTTATTTGCTGAAACGACCGAAGCGTCAAAATGCTAGGAAGTGTACGGGGTAATAGCTATGCAGCATTGCGATTCAATGCTGCTTTTTACAATGAGTTTAGAGTCTGTTCATTTTTCTAAAGACATGCAATTGGTAAGGAGTTTGATATACCGCTTTACCGCGGCAATGTTCAAGGTTCAGTTTGGTTACGCATTCCCTTCGGTTTTCTTGAAATGCAAGCATTCGCACACGATCAAAGGAAGTCCTGAGGAAGTAATTAAGACCCCCTGTATTGAATCAAATTGCGCAGTTAAGTACGACATATAATATATTCAGTTAGGAAAACGTTGTGTCTGAATGTAGACCTCCTACCTGTTTTGTTAATTAGATGAATTAAGGGCTAATTTTACTTTAGTTACATGGACGACACTTTATGATTAGGCATATTATTACGAAAATATAAATGTGTGTTTAAGTATGCGTATATACATATGTGTATGTACGCGTATGTATTTATGTTTGAATTTTGATTTGAAAGTTCAATCCAAGAAAAAGAGATTGAAACCTGGAAATTATGTCGTGAAATCGCTGGCGTTGGCATAATTGACCTTCACATTAGTAAAAACCTTAATTAGATTATGAAAATAAAACGCAAGAAAATGCTATGCTATAAATATTGACATCGCAGCGGAAAATTTTACGTTACTCTCATCTTTATTTCTATAAGGAATTTATTTTAAGGTAGATTTGTTATGCAGTATTATTGTTTATGTTAATAGACAAATACAGTAGATTTACTTTTGCGCCTCGCAAGTTGCCTTTGTTAAATTTAGCTCGTTTTTGTGTCAGAACGGGTTCTTGCTCGTACGAGCAGACCGGAAACCCCCTCGCCAGGTGAAGCTAACGGAAAATTATTGATACACGTCACTATTTACAAAAGTTTATTTTGTTTCTACAGATGAATAAAGTCACAGTTATTGCCACGTTCGTATGCTGAAATCAAGGTTGAACCATAAGTGAATAAATGTAGTTTTTCTTTAGAACAGATCTAGCTAGCAACTAGCATAAGGCTTTAAGTTTAACATTCCTCTTAAGGCAGACGGCAGAGGAAGAAGCTCCTTTAAATCCATTCCAACAAAGAATGATCCTTTATCTCTGCAAACATGATACCTACAAAAAAATTCAGTATACTTGCACGACTTGTTCACCCAGACCAAGGTTACACTTTCCAGCTTCGTTATATGGAATGGGTTCTGGCTTGTGGATATGCCAATTATCAGTAGTAAAGAAAACCCTCAGAAACCAAAGAAAAAAAAAAAGGGTTTGAAATATTTGAAAGCTACGAGAAGGAGAAAGCGAATGTTAAAGGAAACCAGGAAACTGGAAAAGTATGGAATTACGGAAGTGGTTGATTCATGTTAACCATTTGAGAGCATGAGCAATGGATGATGGTATACTAAACAAGAGTGCAACATAGAATTAAGTAAATCAGGTAAGGTAAGAAGAACTCTTTAAAATCTTTGAAAGAGAAGACGAATTTCTCCAGAAGCATAAATTGAATTGTATGATTAGTATATGGGGAGAAAGAAGAATTAAAAGGGCGAAAAACATATAATTTCATGAAGATATAGTTACAAGTTTTGCAGGCAAATAAGTGAACGAGAGTATTTGAGATGGCTTGGTTTTCTGGAGAGAATGGAAGGCAACAAACTGGTGAAAAAATTGTTTAATTCGAAAGTTTTGAAGGTAGGAGAAAAGGAAGAGCAAGGTTATGTTGGCAGGATGTGATTAAAAGGGATTTTAAAAGTAGGATCTCATTACCCAGACCTGGGAGAGAGCTTACTAGAAAGAGCTGAGCGGTGCAATGTCTGTTCCCACAAATAAAGGAGAATGGGTGGAGGCATGAAACTGTTGATGGTGCAGATTTTTTCTCAGCAGAGGTCCTCCCACCATTCAGCTGCAAAAGATGATTGTATCCGTATCTGCTGCCTTTTCTTCTCTGGAGAAACCCTTCAGTAACGTATAATATAAATAATATATATATATATATATATATATATATATATATATATATATATATATATATATATATATATATATATATATATATATATATATATATATATATATATATATATATATATATGTGTGTGTGTGTGTGTATATATATATGTATATATAAATATATACATATATATATATATGCATATATATATATATATATATATATATATATATATATATATATATATATATATATATATAAAATGTGTGTGTGTGCGTGTGCGTTTGTGGGCGTGTGGGTATACGAGTGTGCGTGCAAGACTCGCTCCCATGTGGACGTTTGTATTGGAAGTATTTTATTATATCCCAATAACTGGCGCACATTACGTTCCTCCCGAAAACAAAAGCCAATATCTCTGGAGCTTTTGACCTCAAACTTCGAAAAATCGATGTACCGTAGGCAGTAAACTTCGGTATATGAGGTATTTAAAGGTCCTTAGCTGCTGTTTATCTGATGCTTGAACAATAAAACAGCAGAAACGAAGCCTTTTCTTGGCAATACTTTAGACCACATAGTTGGTTCCCCCTCACCTGTCGAAAGACGATCGCCGGGAAGGCTAAATCTCGGGTAGAAACGCGATATATAAAGAAATAATAAACGGAAAAATAATTTAATAAAATCAACATAGTGAAAGGGCAACGACTCTGCAAATTAATAGAAAAATACTTAGAATCTTGAAAAACGAAATAAGGATATAATGCGAATTTGGGTAAAATTAAATTATTTTTTTATCAAAATGATTTTAGTTTAACTCTACATCTCCATCTTAACACTCTCAATATTTAATAACGGAATTGTCTTGTGGCAGTTTTCCCTCTGATTAACACTACGACGTTTCTTAGAGCAATAATGCCCTTGAATATTCCCCCAAACAAGAACGTCCTCTGGTTCAACGTTTTCATCCGAAGGGAGAAGACATCTCGCTTAATAAAGTCTTAGTTCTTGAAGCATGAAATTTAAATTCTCTCCTTCAGCTTTTTCTCAGAGTTAGTTCCATTAAAGATGCTTTGGGCTTGACGTGCACACTTAGTATATAATCCTTTAGGTTATTCAGATATTTCCCTGCTCTATACTTTACTTATATAGTATAAAAAGTTCAAAGTCAGGCTGCCTGCCATGTCCTTTGAAATATGCTTGATTATGTTAATGAGCTGAAAAATGAAATTTACCACAACCCTCTACCATTGATAGCGCGCCTATTACATTTCGACCTCGCCGTGTTCCTTTTCGAAAAGGTCACAGGTCACGATGTAGAGAGATAGGTAGTTCATTAAATTCAACTTGTAATGATTTACTTGGACAAGATTTAAAAGGTCCAGAATAGAGCCTAAGCTCTCCATTACAAATTAGTCAAGAGTCTTCACAGCTGATTCTGACACTGATCTACATAGGCTCAACTAGCAATTATGGTCTATTTCGGATAGAACATACAGTTCACAGCATAATTGTCTATTTTTTCTATTTAAAAAAATATGTAATTAAGCTATTTCACAAAATCATAGCCGAAACAAAACCAGAGAAGGTACCAGAGTCGGAACGAAAAAAAGTAAAACAATGTAAAATCAACAAGAAAAAATATTGAAAACTGCACCCAACGTCAATTGCCCGAGGGCCATTCCGTATCACACAAATAGTTCTGCAAACTTCGTTAACGGCAGTTAGATAAGAGTGGTTTTGGGAAGATATGGAATTTTGCCTTTCACCCCGACCGAGAAGGGAGACGTGGTACACATGATCACTCGCTCCGATAGAAGCAGCAATAAAGCTGTTAATGGCCGGTAGTTCTTGCGTCGTTGCAAGGGTTGATTACGACTCGGATCTTATCGACGAGACCTGGAGGAAGAGGAGGAGGAGGAGGAGGAGGTTGAGGTTGGTATCTCGGCCTTCATAGGCATCGTTAGAGGTGGTACGGGAGGTGATACGTATGTAAATACATCAGAAATAAAAAGAACCGGTTGTCGACAATACGGGAGAGAAGGGGATAGGGATATTAAATGTTCACTGGGGGTGTATGTTTGCTAGGAGAGAAAACTTGTGTGATGTGATATATATATATATATATATATATATATATATATATATATATATATATATATATATATATATACATACATATATATATATATATGTATATATACATATATATATATATACATATATATATATGTATATATATATATATATATATATATATATATATATATATATATACATATATATATACATATATATATATATATATATATATATATATATATATATATATATACATATATATATATATATATATATATGTATATATAATATATATACATATATATATATATATATATATATATATATATATATATGTATATATATATATATATATATATAAATATATAATATATATATATATATATATATATATATATATATATATATATATATATATATATAAAGAAACAACACACACACACATATATATGTGTGTGTGTGTCTACGTGTGCATATGCGCGTGGGTGTTTAAATGTGATGTACATATTTTGACGGACTGTGTTAACTGCACCGTGTCTGTAAACTGAAAGGGTCCAGAATCAGTATTTCATATATCGATATCGACGTCGAAAATGGAGGGCATAAGTTGATGATGTAGAAATTTCTGAGATTTACTACCCCCTAATACGTCATTTCACGTTACCCCAATTTTTTCACAGGTATCATTACCTTGACTTAGAGTGGATATTTTCCTAAATTGCTTTTTCTTATGTATTCCTACTGATTATAGTCTAAGCATGATCCTTTCGGTTATAATAGGATATTTTACTAAATGATGAAAAAGCCCCTTCGTTCGATTACCAACGACACGCCATCTATCCAACATTTTTTTTATGATTTCCATGATTCCTTCCCCATACATACGCACACACACAACACACACACACACACATATATATATATATATATATATATATATATATATATATATATATATATATATATATATATATATATATATATATATTTAAATATATATATATATCAGGAGATCCCTAAGACAAAAGTCTTCAAGATTCTTTATTAAGAAACGTTTCGTGCAATCCTTTGCATCATCAGTCTGCAATAAATCATAAACAGCAGTTCAAACTAAAGTTAAAATAACAATTATTCTGCTGACAGTAAAAAAATTTTTTATAACATAAAGGTAACATAAAAGCTGCAAATTTAAAACAAATATGCAGCTTTTATGTTAACTTTTTGTTATAAAAAATTTTTACTGACAGTAGAATAATTGTTATTTTAACTTTAGTTTCAACTGTTTATAATTTATTGCAGGTTGACTGATAAAAGGATTGCACAAACGTTTCTTAATAAAAGAACCTTGAAGACTTCTTATCTTACGGATCTCCTGATGATGCATTTGCTGCTTGGCTATATATATATATATATATATATATATATATATATATATATATATATATATATATATATATATATATATATATATATATATATATATATATATATATTTGTATATATGGTAACAATGCAAGTAAGTGTCAACATTGTTAAACACAAGTGGTTGCTGATAAAAAATTACTTCATCAAAAGAATATCGTGTTGCCAAGTTCAGACTTCGTCATCAGAATGTTTACAGTCCTTTCATCTTTGTCATACAAAGTTTTTTATATTATTGAGTCTTTTCCTTTACAGTGCTATCTTCCACTTTCCGCTTAGAAAAACCATGCAACTGATTATGTATAACTTACTATTAGTGCCACTATCTTAATTACCAATATAGGTATTACACACACATATATATATATATTTTTATTCATATTTATATTCACCTATATGGGATCCTATAAAAGTTTGTACTAGAAAATTAGAATTGTAAAGGAAATGACTAAATAATATAAAAAGGTCAATATTACGAAGATGAAAGGAATTTGTGAAGAACTGTGAACATTCTGATGACGAAAAACGATATTCTGTTGACATAGTCAATTTTGGTCAGAGACCTCTTGTGTTTGTACTAGGTACATGTAATAAGAATTAAATATTAGCGTTCTGGTCTTCAAGGAAGGACAAGATTGGGTGCAATACAACTGATATGCTTTTGATGATGCGTCTCCTGTGTCAGCATATTGGTTTGTAAACATTCGATTTAGATTTTCTCTAGGTAAAGCTCTCTCAGTGGTGTAAACAGAGAAGTGAGAACTCTCTGACTTGGATTACCCTCTGTTCTCGCCAAGGTTGTTTTAGTCTAACTAGTGGTTCAATTTCAATGGACGCAAGGTCCTGAGCTCTCTTCGAGACTGCTAAGTTTAGTTAAGTGTACCTTAGTTTAACCAGACCACTGAGCTCATTAACAGCTCTCCTAGGGCTGGCCCGAAGGATTAGACTTATTTTACGTGGCTAAGAACCAACTGGTTACCTAGCAAAGGGACCTACAGCTTTTTGTGGAATCCGAACCACATTATACCGAGAAATGAATTTCGAGACTGCTCTTCGTGGATTTGTTCATTAAATAGAATAGTTCCATTTGTGTTCAAGAGATCATCTAGGAAAAATACAAGTGGATAGTGCTCAAAACAGTGCTTGCAATGCAACAATAATTATATAAGCTTTCTAGAAACTGTGGAATGTCGTCATCAAATAAATACGGTATTGAAGAAGAGGTATAAAAGAAACAGCAGTTACATAAAGTTCCTGAATTTGAAATCACAATCTGCGTTACTCAAAGAACAGTGAAGTAGGGAACAAGAAAAACTGAAAAGTGGTATGGGAGCAGGTGATGTGATGGTGAAAAGTACATTGGAATTGTTAAACGCTCTTCCCAAGGAACCACCAGGACAAGCATGGTAAGTACAACAGTATATGTGTTTATTCATATATATTTCAATCGTACACATCCTATATACGACCAAACACATTTATGTACAGTGTATCTGATACATAGACCACTAGGCCACCCTGTCAACATATTCGAGAATTTGAGGGGAAAAAGCATATGAAATTATTAATTACTTTTAATAAAGTGTATATTATAGGAAAATGAAGCTCCTTAGTATTTCAGTGTATATATGTCTATATGGATAGATAGACAGGTAAAGATTTCTAAGTCAGACAGCAGATACATTAACTTGACGTGCAGTTTCAGTCGAAAAGGCAAAGAATCCTGAGGACGTTAAGGCCAAAGTAGAAAAGATAAGATAGGGCTGATAAAATGTTAATATAAGCATAACGGTAAATAAGAAAAGGAGTTTTTCTGGTGGAAAGTGTACCACCGAAAGAAAGGCCAGTTAAAATACAGATTTAAGATGCAAACGGGGTGATTATGTACAAGAGAACTATCTTTTTCAGTTGTTACTTGAATATGAATATTCTTCAGAAATTAACTGTTACGTATGTAAAAAGGTTGGAAAGTTGAAGAATTGTGCTGAAGAGTAAGTACTGAGAAAAGTGATTTTTGTTTTTGTTTTTAGCAGGCGGATGTATAAGGACCCATCTTTCCTATACTAAGTTTTCCGGTTTTGACAATTTCATGTCAGTTGCTAGGGGCTATGTCAGCACTGATGGTTTCTTAGAATATAAAATTGATTAAAGAGTATATTCACACCATTCAGCGTAATTAATCTTAAATTGATGGCTATTGTCATGTGAGCGTCAGAAGGAGAGATAGAAGCCGGAAGTGAATTACGTTTTACGTAGTTATTACAACTCTAATCAAACATTTCTTAAATATCATTAAAGACGGGCTTAAATGTTACTGATGCGTAAGACCAAGTGTCGGGAATGGAGCTTTGGTATCGATTGCACTTCTGTAAACTGTAAACGTGGTTGCATTTTTTCTTCTAGGGGTGAAAAGCATAGATATGTCTGAGGGACCAGGGAAGGTTAGGCTTGATTAGAAATGACCGAAGTTTCTGCTCATTTAGGATTATTAAAGCTCTGGTGGATTATTTTTTCAAGAATGATTTGATGGGAAACTGTCTACAGTTATAAACCTAGTTGTTTGTAATTTTGTGCATACTTGAACGCGCGTGTCTCTAGAATAACACTTTTTACAAGTTGCCCCAATCTCCGGAATTGCTGTCACTTCAGCAAAAAAAAAAAAAAAAAAAGAGCATTTGAGTGATTTTGGATGTCACAAAGAAAAAGAGAAAAATATTCGGTCACTGAAGCACTAAAATTCAAATCTTTTTAGTAAAGCTCCGAAAGGCGGAAGGAAGAAATGAATGAATACATGCTTTTTAATGCATTCGTAATTAAGACTTTTCAACCTTTTTCATTTTATCTTTCCAACTCCCATTTTACAAGTATGATTTTTCCTGTCGATGTTCAGTTGGTGCGCGGAATGTGAAATGGAAGTCTCTGACGAAAATTTTTTGAGTTTTAAACCAGGTTGTTTTTAAGAACTTTCGTTCCCAAAAATAGAAAATGGGAGTTGGATGAGGCGAGTCAAAGACTTGCATAGAAAATGGATAATTTTTAGGACTGCTTCCGTGTCCGAAGGAAAAATATCTTTCAAAGGGAAGATATATACCATATTCTTATACTATTCTAATCCCGAAACAGTTTCTTTTCGAAACATTTTAAGTGTTGTTTTTAAAATTGGTGTTTCTCTAGGGACCAATGCAGAGAACATGTCCTCCATGGCTGGTGACGATTTAGTAACTCCGCGATCGTCTTCACCGCTTGTTCTTTTAGTCAATCTTACCTTCGGGAACAGTAAGAACGAAACGCTTTATCCACTGGACATGAGGGAATAGTGAGTGCTCTCTCTCTCTCTCTCTCTCTCTCTCTCTTGTACAATTTACTTATATTGCGCTTGCCTAAATTCCTGAGTAATTTGATATCTTGAGATTGCTCATTGAACATATTCTTCGTGGCTGAAGAAATAATATAAATTAATATTACTCGATTTTTATAAGGACGCTTAGCTACTTTAAAAAAAGGATTATTCTATTGAATTTAGATTGTTCCAAGGGAAAATATTTTTTCCTTTGATACAGTGATAAAGTACATTAAATTTTTTTATCACGTGTTGGCGTAAAATAAAGAAAGAGCTTATTGTGCTCCCCGAGAGTCAGAAAGGAGAACCATTTCTCTGATTGCTGTGTTTTCTTAACATTGGTCCTGGACCCTTTTGTTTCGGTGTTGCTTTTGGCGCTTGAATAAAAGAAGGCACTTCAAAGTCATCTTTAAAATATATTATTACTAGCTGACCAACCCGGCGCTGCCCGGAAAAACTCTGGATGACAATCGATAAACTTTCTCTCTCTCTCTCTCTCTCTCTCTCTCTCTCTCTCTCTCTCTCTCTCTCTCTCTCTCTCTCCTCCCAGCACCCCTCTACTCTCTCTCTCACTTCCTCTTCCATTCCTGTTAAGATAGCTGCTTACATTGCCCAGCATCTTTGATACTTTATATTTCACTCCTTCTCACCACCATTCCTATCGGTGCTGAACTTGGACTTAAAGGGTATCGAAAGTGTCACTATTCATCTCAGCGACCTCAAAAACTATGGATTAGACACTAATATCTGTCTTTTTATCATTTTGTTTTTACCACTGACAACTGATAAACTCTCTCTCTCTCTCTCCTCCCAACACCCCCCTACTCTCTCTCTCACTTCCTCTTCCATTCCTGTTAAGATAGTTGCTGCAGTTACATTGCCCAGCATTTTTGGTATTTTATATTTCACTCCTTCTCACCACCATTCCTATTGGTGCTGAACTTGGACCTAAAGGGCATTGAGAGTGTCACTGTTCATCGCAGTAACCTCGAAAATATGGATTATACACTAATATCTGTCTTTTTATCATTTTATTTTTCACCAGTTCTCACCCTCCTTCCTGAACTTGGACTTGAAGGTCATTGGGAGTGTCACTGTTCATCTCAGCATCCTAGAAAACCATGGATTGGATGCTAATATCTATCATTTTTGACACTTTATTTTTCACACTTTCTCACCCCTCTTCCTAATGGGGCTGAACTTAGACTTAAAGGGCATCGGGAGTGTCACTATTCATCTCAGCAACCTCAAAAACTATGGATTAGTCACTAATATCTATCATTTCTGGCATTTTATTGTTCACCCTTTCTCACCCCCTTTCTATTGAGGCTGAACTTGGACTTTATTAAAGGGCTTTGGGAGTGTCACTATTCATCTCGGTGACCTTGAAAACTGTGGATTAGACACTAATATCTGTCATTTTTAACATTTTATTTTTCACTCCTCCTCACCCCACTTCCTATCTGGGCTGAACTTGGACTTGAAGGGCATTGGGAGTGACACTATTCATCTCAGCAACCTCAAAAACTATGGATTAAACACTAATATCTGTTGTTTTTGGTTATATTTACATGTCATTCCCTTCCAACCTCTTCTCACTTCCCTTTTGTTGTGATCGGTCAAATGGTTACCACATAAGTTACAAAGGGAAGGGGGAAGGGGGATGGAGGAAGGGGTAGCAGAAGTGTTTATGGGTTTGAAACCTACCCTATTATCTATGCTGAGTCAAATGATGGCCACATGCCAAATTTTGTCTATATCAGTCAAAGGGAAGGGATAAGGGTAATGGGGAAAGAGGAAGGGGAAGTCAGACAGGTTTGAAACCTACCCTATTATCTAAGTTGGGTCAAATGATGGCCATGTGCCAAATTTTGTCTAGGTCAGTCAAGCGGTTACCATATAAGTCACAAAGGGAAGGGGGAAGGGGGACAGGGGAAGGAGAAGGGGAAGAAAGTATGGGTTTGAAACCTACCCCTATTATCTAAGTTGGGTTAAATGATGTCCACGCACCAAATATTTTCTGGCTCATTCAAGCAGTTACCACATAAGTGACAAAGGGAAGGGGAAGGGGGTATGGGTTTGAAACCTACCCTATCATCTAAGTTGGTCAAATGAGGGCCATGTGCCACATTTTGTCTAGATCGGTGAAGCGGTTACCATATAATTCACTAAGGGAAGGGGGAAAGGGGATGGGGAAGGGGAGGGGAAGGGGGTACGGGTTTGAAACCTACCCTACTATCTAAGTTGGGTCAAGTGAGGGCCACGTGCCAAATTTTGTCTAGATCGGTCGAGCGGTTTCTGATTACTATAGCTCACGAGCATTCAAACTTGCAAACTAGAAGTCGAAAGGGTCATTGTTTCTCTTTCCTTCATCAATTTTGTCTTTATATATATATATATATATATATATATATATATATATATATATATATATATATATATATATATATATGTATGTGTGTGTATACATACATATATATATATATATATATATATATATATATATATATATATATATATATATATATATATATATATATATATATATATATATATATATATATATATATATATATATATATATATATATATATATATATATATATATATTTATATATATATATATATATATATATATATATATATATATATATATATATATATATATATATATATATATATATGAATATAAACAACATAAAACACTATTTCAACGTTGCAACCATATATTTCGGGCACTTGCAACGTTTAAATAGTGTTTTATGGACCTTCTTATATTCATATTACACTGTGGTATTACAGGAAAAGACATTATATATATATATATATATATATATATATATATATATATATATATATATATATATATATATATTGTGTACTAAAAATGGATACCTTTTCTCTGTGGAAAGTCCATGTTAATGACAATAAATTTTTAAGAACTCTGTTTCTTCTACATAATTTTAATGTCGCCGACCTGGACTGACCTAATGCAGGGTAAGACTCTTGGGTAAAAAAAAGAAAAAAAAGAATCAACTAGTAATTCATTATTCCTCGTAAGGGTGCAGTCGTTTTTCTTGCCCTCGTTTTATTTATTGGTATTTTTAGTTAGGCATCGTTTAATCTGACAGGAATAGAGTGTGTGTCGGTGATTAAAAGCTAATTCCTTTACTTAATCTGTCTCTCATAGCAAAGCTTGTACCTTAAATACAGGAAATGGATTAATGATCCACATATATTTTCTGAGACGACTTTTTTTGGGGGAACATACTGTTATCTATATGTTGGCTATTTTTATCTGTTCATAGGCCCCGTTGACAACACCGTATCGGATTTTTTCTCTTTTATTTTCTCGCATCGATTCGTTAGGCCTAAGTAAGGAAATAACCCACAAAATAAAAACTCATAAAAGAGCTCTCAGTAAAGCGCAAAGCTTAACTAGCAGCAGATATTTCTTGCTCAACGTTAGTTACGGAGTTTCTAAGGTACCATAAACAGCCGAAGAAAGATTTCTTGTTGTCTATTGTATTTTCGCTCAGTTCATTTCCTTCGTGCTTTGCCAAACATGCTGTTAGAAATCGTCATTCAAGTCTTAAGATTCCTGTACTATCACAGGTCCAGAAGTTTCGAATCATCACAGAAATGGACTATATCTTACCGGAGTTACCATTACATTCATCTTAGTTCGCGGCTGCTCTCAAGTGTTTCAGTGGCAGCTGATAAACAGAAAAACCATATGACTCGAATATAAAACGACCTCTCAGTTTCTATGGCTGAAGTCGAAAGTAAAGTAAACGATATAAAAATCTTGGATGGGATCTTTCCCAGATAGAGACCCCCAAGGGTTTTCAGGGGTCGTTATCTAGGGCTAATATTTCTAGGGGGTCATTATATTTATGATACTCACAGTCTTTTGTTTATGTTTTTACGGTAGTCCCCAACGGGCTTGTACTAAACACGCCGCAAAGGTGGATACATACCGTATTGAAAACCTGTGGGGCGTCACTATCTAGGAAAGATCCTCTTCGCGAATTGGGCACTGAGATCTAACCCACTAATCTAAATGACTAGACTTGAAGATCCTTTGCCATTCTGCTCAAAGGCAATTTGCGGATAAGACTTTTCTCCTACCGAATCCTTCCGTCATGATTCAGTCACGATCCTCCCGAAATTAATTTTTCTCTGGAAATAGAAAAATGATGGTGGCAATCTGTCCAGGCTGTTTGCTCGGTGGTTTCGTAATATGTCTTAACTCGGGGAGTAGTGGTGATATTGCCGAGCTTCGCAGTATATAGAATTCTGGGGAAAGAGATCGAGAGCATCGAGCAATGAAAGAAAATAGAAGCAATAAATAGGAAAATTCAAATGAAAGAGAGGTTTCGTCGTAGAATGTGTAATGCAGTTGACTCTAAAAGAGAATAGAAGAGAGAGAGAGAGAGAGAGAGAGAGAGAGAGAGAGAGAGAGAGAGAGAGAGAGAGAGAGACTGACTAAATAATGATTTAACAGAGTGGTTAAGGAGAAAACGAAATAACAAAAGCAGCTACAGGATTTTTCTCAGAATTGCTGAATGAAATGTACGACATTCTTAGTGGACATTTACCGTAACGGGTCAGTCATTCTGTATTAATAATAATAATAACAATAATAATATAATAATAATAATAATAATAATAATAATAATAATAATAATAATAATAATAATAATAATAATAATAATAATAATTAGACTATTGCGCCGGTAGAGACCTTTTTACCCAGATGCACTGAAGTTTGACCATGCTACTATTTAACAAGTTATTTTGACAGAACGGAATATATTGTTACAGTTTAGGACCAAATTCGAGAGTTGAAAAAGTGAAAGATACGCAACAGAAATATAACTCAGTGCTGATGAGATGTTGAATCTCTTTTACATTTACTTTTATAATATTTATATTCTTATGAACTCTCTATTACATAGAAGACTCAGCCACTCGTATCAGGATTCGAGAAGCTTAAGATTTCTAAAATGTGTCAATTTCTTTTGAATTTGTCTCCGTTTCTTCAGTATCCATTAATCAACATTCGAGACAGTCTCTAATCACATATTGCCCTCTGCACGGATGCATGAAGCGGCAAAAGGCATCACTTCAATCAGCAACAATGTAGGAAGCAACTTGCCAGGAAGATCAGAGAAAGGACACATGAAAATGTCGACAGTAATGAAAGATTCGATTTCAGATCCCTTTCCAAACGCCAAGAGAGAGAGAGAGAGAGAGAGAGAGAGAGAGAGAAGCATATGCATAGGAACAAAGTTTAATGACCTGGTCTGTCAGAAAGTCCGGAAACGTATTTTTAATAAAAAAAAAAATAAAAAACAATCTCTTCCACGTGCCTCAAGAAATAAACTTGTGTTTTTAGTGTTGGTGTAAACTCTCTTTGACAAAGCTAAAACTTATATATCAGAGCAACTGACTGAGTTTTTAAGCAATTAAATAAAGTTAGCCGCCCTTGTGGAGCGAAAGATTTCTCTTGACGATATTTAGCGTATTTAGTCGAGCATGTACAAAAAGTCAAAATATACATTAGAAAAGAATCAATGTTCATATATATATATATATATATATATATATATATATATATATATATATATATATATATATATATATATATATATATATATATATATATATATATATATATATATATATATATATATATATAGTATATATATATATATATATATATATATATATATATATATATATATATATATATATATATATATATATATATATATATATATATATATATATATATATATATACACACACACACATATACACACACACACACACACACACACACACACACACATATATATATATATATATATATATATATATATATATATATATATATATATATATATATATATATATATATATATATATATATATATATTAGCTGACTACACAGCTCTGCCCGGGAAAACCCTGGTGAACTTCGAAAAATTTTCCTGCACCTCCTTGCACTGACTGTCCATTTTATCCAGGAATTACTGTGCTGATTGTCCCTTTTATCTAAATATTACAGTGCTGACTGTCCCATTTATCCAGGTATTACTATGGTGACTGTCCATTTTATCCAGAAATTGATGTACTAACTGTCACTTTCATCCAAATATTACTTTGCTGACTGTCCCATTTATCCATATATTGCTATCGTGACTGCCCCGTTTATCCAGGTATGACTGTACTGACTGTCCCATTTATCCAGGTATCACTGTAGTGACTGTCACTTTTATCCAGGTATTCCTGTGCTGACTGTCCCTTTTATACAAACATTACTGTAGTGACTGTCCCATTTATCCAGTTATTACTGTGCTGACTGTCTCTTTTATACAAACATTACTGTGGTGACTGTCCTATTTATCCAGATGTTACTGTAGTGACTGTCCTTTTTATCCAGGTATTACTGTGCTGACTGTCCCCTTTATCCAGGTATTACTGTGGTGACTGTCTCTTTTATCCAGGTATTACTGTGCTGCCTGTCCCTTTTACTCAGGTATTACTGTGCTGAATGTCCCTTTTATCCAGGTATTACTGTGGTGAATGTCCATTTTATCCAAATATTACTGTGGTGACTGTCCCAGTGATCCAGGTATTACTGGGCTGGCTGTCCCATTTATCCAGATATTACTTTGCTGACTGTCCCATTTATCCAGGTATTACTTTGCTGACTCTTCCTTTTATCCAAGTGATATTACTGTGGTGGCTGTCCCATTTATCCAGTTATTACTGCGGTGGCTGTCCCATTTATCCAGGTATTACTGTGCTGACTGTCCCAATAATCCAGACATTACTTTGCTGACTCTCCCATTTATCCAGGTGTTACTGTACTGCCTGTCCCTTTTATCCAAGGATTACTGTTGTGGTTGGCCCTTTTATCAAGGTATTACGGTGGTGACTGTCCGTTTCTAGATATTACTGTGGTGACTGTCCATTTCATCTTGGTGTTACTGTGGTGACTGTCCATTTTATCCCGATACTGCCTTGGTGACTGTCCCATTTAACCATCATTAAACCTAAACGCACCCTAACTAAACTGAAACAGCCTCCATTAACCCTCAGCACACCATCCATTAAACCTGAACACACCCCCCACTAAACCTAAAAACACCCCCTGCTAAACCTAAACACATCCCCACTAAACCTAAACACACCCCCACTAAACCTAAACACGATTTTAGCTCCATAAGGAACTTTTTGTTTTCCCTTATCAGGGAGACTTGTGCGCCAGTGTCTTCAAATGCCTTGACCTGGCATGCAGGGTAGCTACCCTGAGGAGGTGCCACAAATATAGGGCCCTCGGCTGGAGGGCCTAGAGATTGGTAACCACCAGTGCAATGGCAGGGGTAGCTGCTTTGCTAGGACAATCCTTCCAGAGGACAGAGTGCCCATAGACCTTGCTGAAATCCTTTTTAGGACTAGAAGATTGATGATGTTGCTTGGATTGATCAGAGGGAGGCGTTGCAGTGGCTCTCCCTTTAGATTTGCACTGGGATCCCAAGTGCCCCTTCCTTTTGCAATAAGTGTATATAGGAGGTGTAGGAGAGGTCCCATTCTTAGGTTGGGCTGGCACTGCAGTGTGACTAGGAGTTATCTTTTGATTCAGGGAACTGGCAGGAGTGTTGTTAGTGTCCCAATCATCAGCCAACCGACAACACTCGGCAAAAGTCTTGGGACATTTCTCACTTAGGTAGGTGTCTAGAGAACTTGGAGCATAATAAAGGAAATCCTCCAGCTGTATGTGTTCTAGCAGTTCTTCAAATGTTGTGATGTAGAGGGCTTCCAGCCAATGCTTAACACCTCGAGTCTTATGATATGCCAAATTTTTTCAAGTTTTACCTGCTTCCTTTGCTTAGCCATGGCAACGTTGTCTCCTGTGTTCAGGAGTGATTTCATAGGTTTTGATGACTGGCCTTCCTGACTTCTTTGAGGTCCCCCTGAGCACTAGTGTCTAGGATCGAAAGGCCCTTTCCACCCATGTGTTTTCCAAGGTCCCGGGGGGTCTCTCCTTCGGTAGGAGAGAAGTTCCCAAAGACGTGTTCCATTTGGTCTAAACAAGCTTGTCTTCGTTCCACTCCAGGATCACTAAAGTGATACTCGAGAGGTGAGAATGAGGCGTGGAAGGTGCTGGAGTAGCTGGCTGTGACTGGGCCGAGGTCGCTGCATTAGCTTGCTGAGCTTGCCCCAGCTGGATCTCCTTGTCCTTCAGAGCTAGCTCTATCTTTCTCTCTTCTTCTTTTAGCTTTCTCTCCCTCTCCTCCTTTGCTTCTCTCTGCTTTCTCTCCCTCTCCTCCTTTGCTTCTCTCTCCTTCCTTTCTTCTTCTACTCTCTGCTGTCTCTCCCTCTGGAGTAAGGCATCTAGCTGTTCCTGTACCCATTGGGCAGGTCTCACGGGAAGAGAGCTTCCCGTGAGACCTGCCTTCCCTCCATATCCATGAAAGCTTTGAAATTTGCGACCGTGTTGCTGGTGGGTTGGGGTATGATGAACTGGTCTCAGGATGGAGCGAGCGAGAGATAGAGTAGGGGGGTTGTCAGCCGTGCAAGCAATTACATGAAATGGAAATAGTACTCTGCTTTGGCAGGATGGGATTATGCAATGGTGTGGGCCAATGGGCGGCACCACTGGTAAAGGAAAGAGTACCTGTGGTAGGCTACTCAGAAATGGGAGCGCCCCTTTTACAAGATGGCACTGGCACTAAGCGCGAAATCGTTGCAGAGAGCTAATTGATGGATCCGCATGACTGATTATTTGTTCCGAAGAACAGTTTGTTTGTTCTGAAAAAGGTTTGTTTTTTCCAAAGAACAGTTGGTTCGTCCCGAAGAACGGGTTGTTGCTTTCACATGGGCGAGACCGGCTAAAATGCAAACCTTCTTAGATTTTGTTCAAGAGAACGGTTCTGGTTTGTTCTGAAGAATGGGAAGTTATCCCAAAGAATGTTAATTTGTTCCGGAGAATGGTAATTTCTTCTGAATAACGGTGATTTGTTCCAAAGATCGTAAATGAGACGCTGCAAAAGTGGTTTGGTGGTGTGTATGATTTCAATGAACTGGGTTTGTTGCACTTAGTGGTGCTGACTTGTTCCGGTAACTCCAGTAAAATGTGTTTTCAATACACAATGTTCAAGGAGCTTGGACTTGGACAGTACCACTGAAGTAAAAAGCGTGTTAACACTGTATTTAATGAATTATAAGCGTGAATGGGTTTGCGAGGATCCCGTAATTATTTTTAGCAGACCAGACTTCCAGTATTTATTTGCTTATACTTGTAAATTAAGTTTGGTTTTCTTTGTACTACCTAACAATGAATACATATAAATGTTTACACTAGAAAGATACTGTGTAATTGTATAATTAGCCCCCATAGGGATCATCATCATCCAGGTGCCATATCCCCAAGGACGTCGGCAATCATGACTCGCCACTCCTCTCTATTTCCGGCTCTCTGCAGCAACTGAGCTGCAGACATTCTTCCTCCAGTCATTCTCACCAATCCATCCATATATTTTTGTCTAGGTCTTCCTCTTGGCCGACTTCCATTGATTTTACCAGTGAGAGAGAGATGTTCTAGTTCTTGTCTTCTCACTATGTGACCCACAAACCGCATTTGTCTACCTCTCACTGAAGCCAAATGTTCTCTCTCAATGCCTACTCTCTCTAATACCTGCTCATTAGTTTTCTTTTCTGTCCATGATATTTTCAGCATCCTTCTCCAAAACCACATTTCTGCAGCCTGTAACCTCTCCTCATCTGCCTTCCTCAAGGTCCAAGTTTCACAGCCATACAACAACACAGACCAAACAAAACATTTCACAAATCTTCTCCTAAGATTCATCGATATTTTTGAGTTGGTGACTAATCTCTTTATCTTACCAAATGCATCTTTTGCCATGGATATTCTCTTCCTGATCTCTTTTTCGCATTTTCCATCACTTGTGACAGTGCATCCTAAATAATTAAAACTATCGGTTTGTTTAACTGTTTCAGCATTAATTCTTATATCTGTTCCTGGGAGGATTTCATCTTTGGAGATAACCATAACTTCTGTTTTCTTAATATTTATTGACAGACCTCTTTCTCTGCTTGACTCGTGTACAGTACTGACTAAAGCTTGAAGTTTATCATGAGAGTCTGCAACAAGTGCTGTATCATCAGCATATCTGATATTATTAATATTGACTCCTCCAACCTTAATTCCTTCCATATCTCTGAGATCTCTCATTATCATTTCACTATATAAATTGAAGAGATCAGGTGATAACACACAACCCTGTCTTACACCTCTCTTGATGTGCCGAGTCTCTGATTCGTCATTTTCTACTTTCACTGATGCCTCTTGATTCCAATATAAATTCTTTATCAATCTTAGATCTTTCCCATCGATATTTATCTGTTCCAATATCCTTATAAGGTCTACATGTCTAACTTGATCAAAAGCCTTTTCATAGTCAACAAAACAAATATATAGATCTTTTTTCACTTCTATTACTCTCTCCATCAACATTCTCAAAATAAAAATTGCATTTCTTGTCCCTTTGTCTCTCATAAAACCACACTGTTCATTGCCAATCTCTGGGAGTATCTTATTTCTTATTCTATTCAAAACAATCCTTAATATTATTTTTGTGATCTGACTCATGATACTGATAGTCCGGTGTTTATTGCACTCAAGTGTTCCTGGTATTTTTGGCATTGTGATAAATGTTGATTTGTACATCTGTGTTGCAGGCTCTCCATCTTCATATATTCCTTCCACTATTTCCATTAATATATCAATGATGTATTCTCCCAGAGCTACCAACATCTCTGCTGCTATTCCATCATCACCTGTTGCTTTATCGCTTTTCATTTGTTTTAAAGATGCCTCTATCTCTGATCTGATTATACTTGGTCCTTCTCCGTTGTCATTGAAGTCTAGATGTTCTATTCTATCATCATCAAACAATTCTCCAATATATTCCGTCCATCTTTCCAATATTTCTTTTGACTCCATTACTATGGTTCCATCCGCTTTTTTGATACCAGTGCTGATACTTCTCTTCTTTTAAAAGTAATTTCTTTCACCTTATCATACTTTCTCCGTTCATCCCTTTTATCCAAATCTTCTACCTCCTCACAAATCTCATCCATCCATTTCTCCTTTGCCCTTGTGCATTCCCTCTTAATAGTTCTATCCAGAGCTCTATATCTATCTTCATTTTTACCCTTCTGTAGCCTTCTTTCATCCATCATTATCAAGATATCTTCTGTCATCCATTCTCTCCGAGCTCTCCTTTCTGTTGATGGTATTATTTCATTACCTTCTCTTATTGCATTTTCCATATTTTGCCACTTTTGCTGAGGATGTTGGAGCACTGGGCCTTCCTCCTTAAGCTGGTCATATCTATTTCTTACAATTATATTATATTGGTTCTTCATTTCCTCTGTTTTCAATAATTTCAGTTGCCTCTTTGATTTAGGTGTACTCTTCCTCTGATTTTTCAACTTCACCATCACTGTTGCTACAACTGGTACATGGTCACTATTACAATCGGCTCCTGGGTAGGTTTTCACTTGCTTGACAGAGTTCCTAAATCTTTTATTGATGGTTAGAAAGTCTATTTGGTTTCTAACTCTGTCACCAGGGCTTTTCCATGTCCAGAGATGTCTTGGGTGGTGCTTAAACCAGGTGTTTGATATAATCTGTTCTCTCTCTAAGCACCAGTCTACAAATCTGTTTCCTCTCTCATTTCTTCTACCTAATCCAAAAGGCCCAACAATATCCGCTGTTCTTCCTTGTCCCACCTTCGCATTGAGGTCACCAATAACCATAATTACTTCATGCTCTTTGCACTGCTCTCTTGCCTGATTTAACTCTAGATAAAATTGATCAACATCCTCTTCATCATGTTCAGTTGTAGGTGCATATACTTGTATTATGCATATATTGAATGGTGTGGCTTTTATACGCACCAACAAAATCCTGTCAGATACAGCCCAATAGCCTATCAAACATGGTTTCACAGATTTGTCTAGAATCACACCAACACCTCTCTCAGCACTCTGGCCTCCCGAGTATATGAAGGTTCCTCCTGTTGAAGTTGGAGAACATCCCACTCCTGGCCATCTAACCTCACTAAGCCCTAATACTTGTAGCTTCATTCTTTCCATTTCTCTCTCTACATTCATTTTCTTTCCAGCCTGATATAATGTTCTAACATTCCAAGTAGCTATCCTTATTTTCCTTGTTTTCTGTTGTCTTTGGGTTGTTATTACATTTCTTTCTTTTCTTTTGGGGCAGTAGCTTGATGACGGTCAAATGCCACCTGCACCACATGACTAGTTTGACCGGGCGAGACAACCACATCATCCATTCTGACATAATTCCCACTAACGCCGTTCATCTGTAATCTTCTTTGTGACGTAGCCATGATTATTCTTGGAGGTTATACATGGTGAGGTCTCCAGTTCTCTTCCATGCTATGGTTATAAGCCATAGACCTAGCCTTTACCTAAAAAGGTTGACCATACAAGGCAGTAGGGGTTTTAAATTGGGAGTTTTCCTTCTCCTTAGCCTTTAACTAAAAAGTTTATCCACAAGGCAGTGGAGCTGTACCCTAGCAAGGGAGGTTTACAGGTACTACACCTTTCCCAAGGGTGACCTGGAGGTAGTTGCAATTCAAGGTAACCTCATTATGTCCTTTAGCAAAAGCTTTGCAACCGGATACAGTTTAGCCTCATATCCTCGTATCCATAGGGATACATACCTATTATTTATCTAAATATTTTATTACTGAATTTGATTCTTGTATTTCTGATAGAAGCTTTAATATAGTTAAATAGGTCATTTTCTAGCAGTTGTCTTTTTAGTATGTTATATTTCCAAATTTGTAATGAAGCGTTTATTACATAAAGCTACAATGCATTGAATATGATCTTTATTTAGTAGTGTATTAAGAGTACTAAAACCAGCAGTAGCTATGAGAAAGGTACCTGGATCTTCAGAATTGTTATTACAATAGCAATATATTAAAATACTTTATTTTTGTGAATTTTGATAATCCAGTTGCACTGAAATTTATATTTTATCATTAAGATTATCTTACGATAAATTCAGGATAATATTCGGATAATATTCGTACTTTCATCAACACAGCTGTTAGAACTATTGGTAAGTCTGAGCTTGTATGGGAGTGTGTGTGTTGGACATGGTTTATGCAGAGCATGCAGTATCTTGGGGGATTTTATGTCTTGTCATTAAGGTACCGTTTAATTTGAGAGTGAAAAGTCATTCAGCCACTTAACAAATAGTCGGAAGAGGTAAGTCTTGTTTCGCTTTGTAAGCAACGAGAACGGACTGTAAGAGATATAATACCGAATAATCTGCTTTGTTTTTAACCTGCTACTAAGCTTCCTTTTCTCTTTTTCTTACCTCCAGTCCAATGTCCTTTTCTTACTTGGCCAGGCGACTGGCTCTATTCTCTCTCACGTGAGTTGAAATGAAGTGAGCTAAAGCAAGCTTCGTTATACCACCATGTGAGCTTATGATCCTCGGAATAATATAATAGCCACGGTTACACCTGGAATCTCTAGGCTATTCATCATTTTCCTCTAACAGTTCTCACGTGTTATTTTCAGATTACCCTTAATATCGTCTTTATCATCACATGTTGAAAATAGCATTAAATAAAGACTATGGGCTTTTTTTCCAAGTGCAATGTGGCTTTATGTTTAGCTATGAAAATTTCCATGATCGGATAATTCACCTAATAATACTTGAAAGTTGGAACGGCAGTTATTCATAATCATTTATAATTAACATCACTAATTTATTTTCAGAGAATTAAACATTTAGCAGTGTTCAATCACTGTAAATGAGGCCTCTTAACATTCTTATTTCTGTCATGTCACTTTCTTTATTCAAGGAAAATCAGCCTTTTTATTGGCATAAATATTCACTTTACACAATGAGTTTTATAACTTTTTCTTTATTAAACATATTTTCTAAATAAAATAGAAAATGAATGGAGCCATTTCCTCGCAGGCTTCACAAACCCATAACTCCATCACCATGACACTCAATAGATTCCCTAAGATATAATTATCTAAATCTGCGCCTCCGATGATTGATTAATGATTAACTGACAGAGCAATCTGCTAATTGGCGTGCATATTGACTATCAGACATATAATTGGTAGCTGCTGCGCGGTCTTCAGTTTCAGGAAGCGAAGACCTATTGAATGACAGGAGAAATTGGCGCTGTGGTTAATGTCATTGAAGGATTTGCTTGAAGGCTGATGGGCGATATAGACATGCACAGCTTGTTTTCATATTAACTCTCTAGATGACTTGTATATATGCATAGTTGCGCGTGACAGGATACGAACATGCTGGCTTCTAAAGCGTGACTATTGATCAAAAATTGTTATGAGTCTTGCGTGCGCAGGAACGTACGGGCATTTTATGCGTG
>NC_089744.1:14132500-14177500 GCF_040412425.1 Macrobrachium rosenbergii
TATACAGTAATATAAGGAAATTATTTTTTTGTGTCCAGTTCTCCTTAAGGAATATCCAAGAATGACAATGGGCGACTGGTAAAAGAGTAAAAATTGTTTGTCCTTGAATTGCTTGGGTAATAATTACGTGCTCCATAAGAAACGTTGTGTTTGGGGGTGTATATGACCCCAGAACTAGAAAGAACCAAAATGAGAGAAAGTGTTTAGAAAATGAGAAACTATAGTGTGTACGTGTGTGTAGTATATGTGTGTTTCCGTGTATGATAGAGGGAGAAAAAAGTCTACATTAATCACGATCATTCACATTATTTGCTTACCTGGAAACAGATAGCCTCACGAGGTTTCATCTTTGCAGCACTAATATATTCGCCTCGAAATATCTGAAGGTTTGGCAATGAGTACCTACAGGCAAAACCCAATACCATATTTAGGACACGCGAAGGAGTTTTCATGCATGCGTTAAGCACGACCGCTTTGAGACAATGTGGCTGGTATTTCTTTTGTGGAAGGAGATTACAGGTTCTCAGGGGCTATGTTGTCCATCAATCATTCTGTCAAGAGGGCTTAAAAAAATGTGACTCAGTTACTAGACAGAAAAGCAATAGGAATAAACAGGTTTTCTTGGAACTATAGTATTGCTCGTATACGGAGGATAATATACAGACTGACGTGCTATCATATTGGCAGAGTTTTGAGTAGCTATCGCAATAAAATTTTCATAATTAAAATATTACCATGAGACGAAATTATAACCAAGCTGGACTTTCACGAGAAAAAAAAATAAAAATAAATAAAAGACCAGAAAGCACGAAATTTTCAGAGTGACTGTAAAATGGATGAGTTCATGTTTCCAAGACCAGCATAAATTATGCGGAACAACTGAAATATTAGCAAGAGAGCAGGGAAAAATTTCGAACACTTGCTATGCATTTGATATTATGCATCACGGATTAAGGAAGCTTCCTGATGCAGTGAAAATTCAAATTTTCAAACCATGGTTCCAGAGGCAGGCGGAGGGGCCGGGGCAGCGAAATGTATTCAGACTTTTGCAACGGAATTTGAAAAGAAAAATATCTTGAAAAATTTCCTCCAGAACAGAAGAGCTATATTTTCTCAAATTACTCTGCGATCATCCACATAGTGTAGATTCAAGTTGTTCGAATCATGTCCGCATGGGCCACAGAGGTGAGTGCCGAAATAGTTTAAGGTTTTATATTGGAATATATATGTAATTCTTAATCACAGCCTTGTAGGGGCAACAAGGTGGCTCAGGTAAGCTCTGTGGCCTGTAGGCCTCTTGTTTTTATGTTTTGTTTCGAGGAGCTTTAAGCCTTTTCATTAAGACTTGCTCCTTGGTTTGACTATTAGTGCTTCTTGGGATTCCTGTATCCTGGGCGATATATCAACGGCTTTGAAATATATGGCATTATGTATTTGGTTATTTACTTCTCTATCATTGTGAGCGTGTCTTTTATTCCTTTTTATCATCGACGTGTGGTTTTTTCTTGTGTGTGAAAAGTCTAATCGTCTGTCGGTTTTTATTCCATAATCATTTGTCGTAAGTTTTCCCTTCTGCCATGAAGGATTTTTTTTTAGCCCATTGCCATTAGTGTCGTTGCTTTTTATTTCTTTCTCACGTCATCGGTTATTACTCCTGTTGGTGATTTACCTATGTGCTGGCGGTAATGTCGTTAATATGAACTCTGGCTATCCTTAGGTTTTGTGCTTTTATTTGTAGTTCATATTGGTCACATGGTTTCGATCTTTGATAGTAGTGTTGTTTCTATTTTCTTAAACAACTGTCGTTACGAATGAACAGACGTAACAGCTGTCAATGTACTGTATAGTTATTTTCCAGAACAATGCTGTTTATTATTTATATTTCCCTCTGTTGACAGAAATCCAACTATTGTAAAAGAGCGAGAAATGTAGGAGAGTATATTTTTGGGGGTGGGGTGGGGGTGGGGGTGGGGGTGGGGGTGGTGGTTGGGGTGATGCTATGTACTATCTAAATTTTGTTGTTGTTGATACGAATCTAACTACTGTAAAAAGAACGAGAAATATAGAAGAATTTATTTAGTGAAGGGGGGTTAGGGATGGGGGTTGGGGCGATATTGCTGGGAAGGAACAGATTATGTTCTTAAGAATTTCCTTATCTTTGTTGGTTTTTTAGGTTCATTATTCTTAAATAGTTTATGAAGATGTCAAAATTTTCCTTAGATAATTGAAAAAAGTTCCTTTTTTTCAACATACTTCGTAAAACAGCACTTCAAACAGTTGGGCAGATGAGTAAATTATACGTGTTTAGTCGATGTTAACAATCATAATTAAGATAAACAAGTAAAAAATGCCCCGAAGTCTCTTCGGGGCAATCAGGTTTTCTGTACAGCGTATGTGCTGTATGAAGCTCTCAGCCAGGGTCCATAAAACTTTCAGTCACGGCCCGGTGGTGGCCCGTGTTGTTGGCACCAATATCAGTGCCAAACGCACGATCATGGCTAACTTTAACCTTAAATAAAATAAAAACTACTGAGGCCAGAGTGCTGTAATTTGGTATGTTTGATGATTGGGGGGTGGATGACCAACATACCAATTTGCAGCCCTCTAGCCTTAGTAGTTTTTAAGACTTGAGGGCGGACAGGAAAAGTACGTTGTGACAGACAAAACCATCTCAGTAGTTTTCTTTTACAGAAAACTAAAAACAGAAATCAAATGAAACTGAGACTTACCGGAGTTTCCACACATGTAATCACAAATGATATGCGTTCATTATGCCATCATCAATCACAGTGAGCAAAAAAGACGCCGAATGTAATAGACTCAAAAGGTGTCTTGTTATTGCCGCAGCTCCGGAAGACTCATTCATCAATTCCTTTCCTCGTTTTTGACAGGACGTTAATGGTGTTGTGTCCTATCGCCTATAGGTTGCCTTATTACTTATTCCCATCAGTTACCTAGCTTTCTTGCCTGCGTAATGTACCCCTTTTATTTTTGGAAGCTGTAAAATTGTGTTTGTCATATGAGGCTGGTTATAGTATTTAAGTAGTTTTTCACGGCTGTTCCATTGTTTATTTTCCTTGACGTGCGAAGGCAATGTTCCAGTGATGGTAAGAGTCTCAATGATTGTAACAAAATATTCTCTCTTACCTGGCTCATTAAACCCTTTTTTTATGAGAAGCAGGTCTAACGCTTCATTTGTGATTTAGGCCTAGCCCTGTGCCTTTATTTTGCAGTTTCTGGTGTCCTTGGGACTTGAGAAAGGAAAGGGCTCTTGTTTTTCTGCCCCATTGACCTTAAATCCTAAAATAAACGGACTCAAGATGAAATTACGTTTATCAAGTACTTTGCGTTGGCTTCGTAACATCAAAGGCCAGCGCCTGTACGGCCAACAAAAAAGATCACCTTTGCAGCAATAAAAAGGACTATGATACGAGCTTTCATGAAACTTACTAGGGAGATTATTCCTCAGTCAAAATTCTGACTCTGAATGGAAGATGCGGATCTTCTATTAACATTTTATATGAATATTCTTATGAAACAACATACCATACCAGACATTCCATGAAATTTATATGACAGTTCTGTAGGTATATTTTAGGTCAATCTGTTGTCAGTGTTTATGATCCTGGGAAGTGAACAGCCTCCATTTGGTATTTGATAAGAGAGATTAGGTAACTGATAAAACCGAGAGAGAGAGAGAGAGAGAGAGAGAGAGAGAGAGAGAAGAGAGAGAGAGAGAGAGAGAAGCATCATGTTTGGTAATTAACGGTTTTGAAGGACAGATGTTAATTTTTAACTTTTTGAATCTTAAAACATGTTTATGAAACGCATCTATTCTGAAGTCTTATGAGCTGAAACTAATGAATCCAATGTGTAAAAAGCTCAAATGAGAAAGCTGATATTTACGAGTCTCTTAATATCCGCGAGCTGTCGCAGTGAGTTATGTGACATGCCTTCCTCTCTCTTCTCTGTCCGTCTGTCTCCCACTCCCTCACTACATATATTTATGTATGTATATATATATACATACATACATACATATATATATATATATATATATATATATATATATATATATATATATATATATATATATATATATATATATATATATATATATATATATATATATATATATATATATATATATATATATATATATATATATATATATATATATATATATATATATATATATATATATTTATAGATATATATAGATTTAGAGAGAGAGAGAGAGAGAGAGAGAGAGCAACTTCTGGAACCGGCGCCGGCAAGGGGAAGAGGTATGCACAGATTGCATTATTAAAACGAATACCGTCACGTCTAAAGAATGCAGTGAACTGCCGTAACAGCACCGATCGTCACCGTTTATTACAAAATTAAATCCAAACAATTTGAACATGTTTTGATACTCATAAAATCAAAGTGTATGTAGCAGGGACACTCTGCGTTCAGAAGATTTCAAACTATTTTTCATGACTGGGACCAAATTACAACATACCCTGCTGGCACCACAATGTCGAGGCTGAGGGAATTTTCCAGTAAAATTTATTCCATTGTTCTCTCTCCTTGTTTGTACCTTCCATGGAAGACTCTATTGTTACTTAGAGCTTCCAGAAATATTTACCAGCGATATTTTGCTAATAAGCACAGACACTAAAGAATATGCAGCTGCGTTTAGATGCCATTATTTTATACTAAGGTACGAAGATGATTTAAGTTTTGTTTTTTTCTTAGGAAAACACACAACGACTTTAGATTATCGGAAAGGATCTTTTACAACGAACCCATGAAAAAGATGCTGTGGCCCTCGTTAATATCAATAGTGAATTTTAAAGCTTCCATAATAGAATACAGATTGAACTACATGCCTTAATAAGCCGTGTAAACGCGCATAAATGTAATTATATGACTGTACGCTTATCATTTCATGTTTGACACCTTTGGGGATGTTTACAGTAAGACAAGTACCTTTCTTTTAAACTTCCCATTTTGCAGGTTCTGGTTCTTTTGAATCAACCGATGTTTCTCTTGAAAAGGGAAAAAAACAATAGTGTTACTGATCACTTACTTTGATTAAAAGAGTATCTGGTAAACATACATGAAAGACTTCGTATGTGCTGTGCAATACATATAGATTTACACACACACACACACACACACACACACACACACATATATATATATATATATATATATATATATATATATATATATATATATATATATATATATATATATATATATATACATATATATATATATATATATATATATATATATATATATTGAGAGAGAGAGAGAGAGAGAGAGAGAGAGAGAGAGAGAGAGAGAGCGAAGTTTATTGCCAGTCTTTATCTAGGATCCTTCTTCTTCTTCGTTTTAATCGTTTGATCCTTCTAAACCTCTGATAATAGTTTTCCTCATGGTAGGAACTGAAGTTTTTGTCCAAATTCCAATACATAAACTATAATGCTTAATAAACCAACATTGGAAGAGGATAAACTGCAAATATGCACAAATGCACAGGAACAAGCGTCTAACATCAAGCACTGTTTTTGTAAAGGTAAAGTATAATCCTTTTGTAGCTACCTCAAAAGGTCACGCGATAAGCGATAAGCGATAACCTGCTTCTTCGAAGCATTACTTTTTTCACGTACACTTTCCTTGTTTTACAGCATCTCAATCTTTTGCAGTGTCAACGAAGATAAAAATATCACTCGATTTGTTACTTTTATTGCTTTGGAACTTCCACTGACTGCATTAGAGTCGGCGCTGCATTAGTTAATCCTCCTCATGATAATGGGAAACTGGATAAAGCCAAACCGGTAACTCAAGTATTTGGAATTTAAGGACAAAGTTACCTTGCTGTTTTTGTGCGCCATAAAAACTTGTAAGGAACCCGTCCCGCTGTCAGGAATATTACATAATGAATGAGAATTAATATTCGATGTGCAGCCGTCTTTCATTTGATTCTGAATGAACTTGTGCCGACCTATGTTCCTAGAGCATATTTTCCATATACATGAGTTGTATCATTTTTTTCCTCACTGACTCAGCTATAAACAAAGCCGAACCTTCAAGATTTGTCTCTGACTTCCTATGCAAACTAGTCCCAGCCACCGAGACCATGTGCCTTTTTTCAGCAGGCGTTTCAAGCACCTCATACTGGGATTCATGTCATAAATAGCATATACCTGACACCATTGATTAACCAGTCAGTGATATCAGCAGTATATATATTTATGAAGACGCCCCTCCTTGTTTCTTCTAAGTAACCAATGGTGGTTTATCTCGGAGTGTCAATATTGAGCCATAAGCCCGCTCGCCATCTGTCGGCTAAAGATATTTATTTATGAGGGGTAAGACTAACCCCCGCCGCTAGAGGGCAGGAGGCGTTCCCTTACCCTTTTAGCCAGTATTGCGTCGGTGGATATCAAAGCGTGGCAATTTTTTAAAATTTTCCTCTCCTTCATCAAATATAGGTCTAAAACGTAGGATTCGGTTCTTCCTACCTCTTGATATGTTATCAGTGATTAATTAAGTCCCATTATGCCATTAGCGTAGGTTTAATAATGAAGATATGAAGATGGATGATAACACGTTACGGCTCGCTTCCCTTTGTTTATTGTCCATATGATGAGTTACCATCATTATATTAGGCCAGGCAACACGACTATGGAGTGAGATGGATTACTGTTATCAGAGGCGGGTGGGGAAAGGGTGAAAAACTCGTCCTTATCTTTTCAAAGACGTTAAGGATTTAATTAGCTCTGTTTGTACAAGATTGACTGTATTATCTGGGGATGTGGAAATACTTAAACAATAAACTCTCTCTCTCTCTCACACACACACATATATATATATATATATATATATATATATATATATATATATATATATATATATATATATATATATCACAAATATTAAGTTATAAATGTCGTTTAATAGCCAATCCACTCTACCTCGGGAACAACATACACCCAAAGGGGGAATTATAATTGATAATCGCTTCTCCTCCAGTGGGATTCGAACTGCCGACGACATACAGTCGCGTTTTTACCAAGTCTTCATGGCTCTTACGGTAAAATGGCTGGTTATATATATATATATATATATATATATATATATATATATATATATATATATATATATATATATTTGTATATATATCATGCATGTTGGTATGTATCTATTCTGTACATATTGTTAACAAGCGTTTCCGTAAATACTGTATGTATGATACATTAATCGTATTAAGCTTGTATGAACTGGTATGCATGGGTTCGCCGAAAATCGAGATGTCCCGCTTCCCATTTAATTTGGTGTGATGAATAAATAAATTAATTTTGAGGATTCGGGAGAAGGAGAAGGAACAGCTCTAAACGACGATGGGTTGGCGGTTTGTTTAGATAAGGCGTGTTGAAGTTTTGGGGCAATAAGAAATCTGATATGCACCTTAGGACTCTTTCCAGCCAACACAGATGAAAAGTTGAGCGGTGTGCGGAGCAATAAAACAAGAGGGTCTAAGAACCAGTGAGCGCAAGACTGCGTGCACATGAGGGTGAGTGGCGCAGTGCATGACAGGTGTATGTAACAGCTGATGTACCGAGTGCTCATCCTTGATCGGCTATTAGAGGATGCGTATGGTAATGGCTACGCTCTTATTTCTTTCTGAAGCCATCTTCTCGGCTAGGGAACAGCTCATAGCTGAAAGAAAATCATAAGGTAGAAACTGAAGCTGTTTTTTTGCATATGCTTTGCAATCAAGTGCAATGGGATTTGTTTATAAATGACGAGAATTCCAAGCTGAATATCGTTAAGAGCTTCGTCCGGGTTTTGGTATCCTGGCCTCTTTAAGGCTAAGTATTTAGCTTGCGCTGGTTATTCATAATATTTAGGACAACGACTTGGAAAAACTACCCTTTTATTACTGATAAAGCTGGGTATATTGTGAAAATTATAAGCTTAAACTAACGAAAGCGACTCATACCGGACATTTAACCGAATTTCAATCCTAACTTTTACGGAGAAGGGTATTATGCGCATGGAATTGCTCTCATGACATGAACATAACAAAAGAAAGATACACGGCACTTTGAGCAGTGGTTTAAAAAATCGCGTAAAACCAAAAATAAAAGAAAACGTAAGTTGAAAAGCATTACAATAAAAAAAAATGTTTGCTAATTAAAGATGGTTTTACATTCATAAATTTATGGGGACTGATTAAAAAAATTTAAAACATTTTGGAAAGATGAAAAGATACTAACTCAAGTCAGAGTCGCTCATTTTCCTAATGTGGTGTACATACTTAGCTTGTGTATGCCATGCATATAAATGCACACCAGACGTCACTGTAGCGTTTACTGACAAAGAATTAAGTAAATTATGAAACCAGACTTAGAATGATAAACACTTTCAATTACGGAGAGGATTAAACAACGCGCCGATAGTTAATTGTGGCTTATCCTGTTGCTTCGTATATTTTTTTTACGATTGTATTGATTATTACAGCTATAAATTGAAGATGAATAAAGGCACTAATAAATTTTACAAGGGCGTTACCTCATACCTCACTGAACAGTTGATGTATCTTGCTCGTACCTATCGCATTCAGTTGCAGCGACCTTCATCATCATAGAAATAAAAATGAAGTGCAAATAAACCAAACTGGGTACAGAAGGTGTAACCTTCAACCTACTCCTGTCACAGATGTTTACGAAAATATCCTCTTTTTATGAAATGATCACGTATTTCGTCATTTATCCTTTCATTTTTTTTATAGCTTATCTACATTCCATATCTTCTGCTCAGTATTTTCCAATGAATATGATAATATCAACCGACCATGCTCGCGTGAAATGTGCCAAAGACTGCGTGGTATTGGCGAGGAATCCTTCAAAAATTTTGCATCCTGTTTTTAGATCTCAGATAAACAAAATTGTACAATAAACTGCGCCTATAGATGCTTCTTTAAATTCCTTCTTCAATGCTAACTTGACCATTTGCTGCCTTATCTGTTATTTATCTAGATTTTTTTTTTAATGGAAATTAGTTTTCCGCCGTGTGCAATGGCTGGAACTTGTCCATTTCTTTAACAGACGAAGGGGGCCCAAGAAAAAATAGCGGTCGATTATCGTTAAGATGTATCATTAAAAAAAAAAAAAAAATGCGCCATAGATTCTAAATCTGATTAGGATCGCGGCATTTAGTTTAGAATTGGTCTCAGTATGCTTCGTTATAAGATATCTGTTCCACTGAAATTTTACTGATTCTCACTAAAAATAGGTGAATAAATAAATAAATAAATAAATAAATAAATAAATAAATAAATAAATAAATAAATAGAATACAGTCATAGTACAAAACTAGCTTGGTCGATACATGACCAAAAACCTCCGACTTTGAACCATAAAACTTTTCCATGGTCGGAAAAAAAAAAATCAGAGTTTCGGTCTCCGTTGCAAATTAATTTTGCCAAGACGTAAAGAAAAGAAACCTCCTACCTTCGAGGCAAACTAAATTTTTTTTGAGACTTAGCAAAAGGCCTCCAATGGGTGAGACAAATTACCTCTTTCCAGATAAAAAATAAATCTCGCAGTCCTCAAAACAATTATCTTAAAGAGTCAGAAAAAACTAATCTTCGAAACTGAACACTTTTTCTTACGATTTGCTAAGAACTAGTGAGCATACGATCAATCATGTAGATAATTTTTTCAGAGCAAAATTATCGGTTTCAGTTAGTTTGGGTGCCTGTATGCTATGCAGAACTTGTTTCGCATGGGTGTCACTAGAAAGTTTGACTTTTATGTTTCGTAGATTGGAAACGTGTTCTCTTTTTCCAGGCCATGAAAGTGAATTTACTTGAAGAAAATTAAGCCCCTGTTTCAAAACGTTGAAAAAGTTCATTTGCTTAGGAGATCGTACGTTGGATCTTTCCTAGATAGTGACCCCCACGGGTTTTAACCCGGTATGTATCCACCTTTACGGCGGGTTTAGTAGGCTACAAGCCAGTTGGGGATGACCGTAAAAACATAAAAGACTGTAAATATCATAAAGATAATGACCCCAAAGATATATTACCCCTAGATAATGACCCCCGAACTTTGATGGGGGTCACTATCTAGGAAAGATCCCGTACGTTCGTTTTATTTAAAGATCTGGAACAGTTAATTACCTGCGTAGGCTGCAGAGTTTTTCTTTTTCAGGTTCCTCGAAGACTGGTGTTTTGCTCTGCTTTGTATTTTCAGTGCTTGAAAGAATGATTTGCTTCGAAAGCTCTAGTCTTGACCTTCTGGGTTTTTAAAGTCTGGAAAAAGTTAGATGATTTCTGAAGTCGCGAAAAGTTTATTTACCTCGAGTGTTGAAGGCTTGTTCATATTTGCTTTAAATCTTGGAAAAGTTGTTTTGTTTTGAAAATCGGCAACTTTTTTCTGTAAGCCTTAAGGGAGTCATTTCTGTTCGAGGATTGGAGGTTTTCTCTCTTTTCTGTATTGAATCAGTTAGTAGACTTCGAAAACTAGTCTTGTTCTTACTGTGAAACTCTTGGGAAATAGTTAGTCCGTTTCGAAAATAGGAAGTTTCTTACTTTTTTATGTCTTGAAAAAAACTTATTTTGCTTTACCAGGTCATGAAAAAGTTTTATAGTTCGAAAACCGGAAATCTTAACTTTCAAGTCTCCAAAAAGTTAATTTCTCTCAGTCGCATACATTTTCTCCATAGATCTAGAATAGTTTTTAATTTTATTCCAGTCTTTATAAAAGTCAATTTCCCCTTTTTGAATTCTCGAAAAAATTAGGAAACTTTGCCCTGCTATCATGATATCTGGCTGGTCATTCTCTCACCGAAGCTAAACAACACTGGGTCTGTTTAGTAGTATAATGGATGACTAGGTAAGCAGCATTAATGTCAGTGGGGAAAGTGTCCGAAAGATAGGGCAACACATTCTGGCGTCAGAAGCTCAAAAAGCATAAGAGTTAAAAGAGCATTTGATGGAAGAATGAATATATATATATATATATATATATATATATATATATATATATATATATATATATATATATATATATACATATATATATATATATATATATATATATATATATACACATATATTCATATACATATATATATACACATATACATAATTTATATACAGTACACATACACATACATTAAATATATGTATGTACTGTATATATATATATATATATATATATATATATATATATATATATATATATATATTTATTTATTTGTGTATTCATGAACATTAAATAAAGTATAATTTACCAAATGTAAAAGGGGGAAGACTGCTTTACAGAGGACCAATAATGAAACATTTATACTTCCTGAAACTTAACAATAAATACACTTAGAGGAATGAACGACCAACCACGACTGAGTCTCTGACGGATACTTATTAATTTTTCCGTTTATTTATACGCTATCAATGTCTTTTCATTTCAATGAACGATTCGCTTCACTCCCGGTCAGCTCCTTAAGAAAGTACTCGTTCTTCTTTCTTCAGCAATATTAAAACTAAATCTTATTTCATCCGACTGGCTCATGTTGCAAGCAATGTCAAGTTACCTGACCTTCTCTTCTCTCCAAGAACTCGATTAAATGGTCCTCTCTAACTGTGGTTCATTAATTCTCTAAGAAATTGAGACGGACTCCTTTAACACTCTCATCCCATTCGCCAAAGTATATTGAGAAATTATCTTTCCATAATCTTAATCAACTTAATTGTCTTGATATTTCTGAACGTATTCGATAATTGTAAACAACTAGGTTATAATTCTTACAGGTTATGATGCATATTTGTGCAGTATACTCTGCGCATTCATGTGCGTATGTATGTAAGTGTGTTTCGTAGAATAATGTCTCTTTCGTATTTAAGTGTTGCATACTTCTAGAGTATCAGGCTAATATTTAAAAGCATACTTGTTAACAAAGCAAACGGATAACTCGTCAGAGTTTTATATTCAAACTTTGTCATGGACTGCACCTGCAACTTTTGATAAGTATTTCGGTACCACAGATGCTTATTAAATGAACAATCACATCAATGTCTGTAATTCATATATAGCTGAATATTGTGTTTTATTTATTCATGCTCTTTAATGTGATCTAATTCAATGGAATTTCTTTTAGATAAGTCTAGATACTTAAGCAACTGGGATGGAAGCTATTAGCTAAAGTGCGCTAATGATATTGGATGCTTAACGACTTTATTAACCCCAAATGTATTGTCGACTGGTCGAAATTACGTATAAATTACTTCTAGACTCCGAGATGCATACATATATAGCAAGCTAATTGCTATGAGAAATCAGCTATGGCAAATTTAACCGCGGGTGCTCTCCAACTATGGACAAGCAATCTAGGCGCTATTGTTACATTTGATAAGAAATTTAAATGAAGATCACTGCGATCGGGTTTCCCCTCGGCTCCTCTCTCTCTCTCTCTCTCTCTCTCTCTCTCTGTATGTTAGCCACGTCTTATTGCATAACTGCAGTATCAGAGGAATAATCGTTTCTGATCGGCCAACACGACACCAGCTAGCTACCCCATCTAAATAAATCTAATTCAAGGAGCCCCAATGAAGAACGTGCTGTTGTGTTCATCCAAGTCCAGAAATGTGAAAACCACTGTTTAAGACTGTTTTCTGATGAGATTCCATTACCGATAGCTTTTCCAGAGGCAGATATCAGATCTAACAGAGTATGAGTGAGCAAATGTTGATCCCCAGGACGCATGACCTCTCTTAGATAAATGGAGAAAAGAGTACAAGCGCTAGGAATGACTCTACAGGTAATTACTTTGGAATTTAGTAGCCGATGTGCGTCTCGTAGGGCGATAAAGAATACTCGGTTGGTTGGCTGCAGCAAGGAGCTAATCGAAGCGTTGCAAGTACGTGCCCTGTTTCGTAAAGGTAGCTGATGGCCGTAGCGCCATGTCAGGTCGGTGGTGTACCTCTTGGTAATTGGCCTCACTATTGCGTGTTATTAGTTCAATGAATGCGTGGCTGAGGCGTTAAAGGCTGTATTTCGAACCTGTTGTTACGATTTTAGTTATCGTTGTTGTTACTGTCGTGACCGTCGTCGTTATCATAATAATTCTATTATTCCGCGCTCATTGTGGCGTTATATTGCTACTGCTACACTTTTTCACATTCTTCTGAATTTGACCTCCAATAACTGAGACTCTTTCAAAGGAGAGGTATCAGAATTAAAAACAAAATTGGACGATGATGCGGACTGAAAATTTGAGCTCACTGCCTGCTTCACTAAAGCATTCCCTTCTCTACTCGGGCATAGCAACTAAAATAAAAGTAAAATAAAAGCACACGTAAAAAAAAAAAAAAAATATTCCCTTGAAGCAGAACCAATGAATCGATTGCTTACATTTTTGTGTCCATTTCTATCGCACAGAGTTTTTGCGAACCTGGGGCAAGAGATTTTTATCTGCCCTGTTAACTCTATTATTATCAATGTTCTTTTTTTTATAACGCAAAAAGGCAAAACAAAAGAATCAAACACACACCTGCAGACTCTATGATAAAACCGGGTTGATTTTATCTTAGCGTAAATATACACAAAAATGCGTGTGTGTAATTACTGAAACGAGGGATTATTTTCATTATTATTTACCTTTTGGCAAATGGAAAAAAGAGAGGTATCGTTACAAGAAAAGTGATGTAACAAATATCTTTAAAGGTCTGTATACTGTTTCTAAAGGGAACTAAAGTATGACAAATAACGATAGAATATTTTAAATTTCTTTTTATCTTTGAATTATGAACATCTATTTTCACTTAGTAAAACGTCACCATGATTTTTGTCTAAAAATATATTCATTTTATATAGTTAATGCTATTTTCACTTCACAAGTTATGTGAACATGGTATAAGAATGTAGAAATATGTAGTATTCCTGCCCATGTATTCGTTAAAGAGCACAAATTCAATAAAGCAGCCAAAATTGCAACTATTGTAACAAAATCATACGTAGATATTCATTTTAGAGATTACAACATCTCTAAAACCCATTATAACCAATAAATGGCGGAATATATGGAGCAACGAACATGGGAGTAGCCAAATAAAACGATCAAGCCAATACTACAAGGCAGAATTCATCATATCAAAAGGAACGATACACACAACTCATTTTGACTCGTCTTAGAATTGTTCTCTCTCACTTGATTCGCAGATATTTAATGAATAGGCCACATGAGCTAATTCCTTCATGTACAGGCTGTAGAGTAACACAGACAGTTATATTTTTCCAATGTGCGAATGTCCCAGATATGATCGGTAACAAATGAGAAGTTTTGGGAACAAATCAGTTGAAGAAATGTTATCAATCTTCATTTTCAGTTAACCCAGTCATAAACGTTTTCAAAAGCTGTAATTTAACCAGAAAAATTCAAATATTATTTGTAATAACGGCAAATCCTTCGGGCCAGCCCTGTGAGAGCTAAATAAATGCGCTCAGTGGGCTGTTTAAACTACTTAATAATGAGCTTTTCGGCCTTTCGTCTTTTCGGTAAATAAAGTTCTGTATTAAACTTATAACCCGTGTGTGTTTATGTGCGTGTTTTCTTTTTTTATTTAAAAATACTCACAAAAACACTCAAAACACTTACTGATATACACTTATATACACATGAGATGTATACAGACAGCAGCGTGCCATTTCAAGTCTTCTGAGGCGGATAAGAAGCTTACGTTATGCTGACGACAACCTGACTGTTTTGAGTGGCACGAATGTACGGCTCTTCTCTCATAAAATCGCCGTCGTATCTGATGTACTGCAGTTACTTGATATTTACCCCTAATGGCCCATCTATCCTTCTAGGGGGGTCCCTGGGGGAATAACAAAACAGCAGGCGATGCTATGTTTACCCTTTATCTGCTGAACAAATCTTAACCCTTCTGTCAAGATACCTCCCACAATATTGCAGCACTTATCAGCAGTCCGTCAAGATCCTCCTAGCGTGCTCTACCTCCCTCGTCCTTTCAAGATAGGAGGACACTTCCTATCATTATATGGGTCGTTCTCTCTCTCTCTCTCTCTCTCTCTCTCTCTCTCTCTCTCTCTCTCTCTCTCTCCTTCTGCTTCCTTTTGAACTTCTCAACCTATGGCCCCCATACTCTCCTCGTAACCAAATAACCTTAAAATATTATGATTCATAGTTTCACTTATACCAAACTTTTACTCACGACATTGTTTTATCTCCATATTTCTCACCATTTCAAACCACTTGTAATGTAGAAATAGCAAAGCTCAATTGCCTTCACTTTTTTTTTTTTTTATTTCATACACTTGCAATCAACACCCACATTACTCTTCCTAAAACGGGAGTTGGCATAATAATCCTTCTTTCATTTATTCTGTGAATCACCTCTCCTCTGGTCCTTGCTTCATTCTTAATACATAACCTCTGATAATTGAAAGACTCAACATCTTCCATTCTTCTACCACCCATAATACCATTCATGGTTCTATCATTCTGGCTTCCGTTTACCCCTCATAAATACTATTCTCTGCGGCTTCTTTTCTTTATCACTATCTAAAGTTGATATTTTGCTCTCCAATGAAAATTCTGGTCGGCCCCCAAATCTTCCACCCACATCTGACTTTTCTCATTACAGCAAAGAAATAAAAATTACATAGCCATGCAGTCAACACAAATTTGCGTGTTAACCTCTTTTACACCAATCCAGACTCTCTTCAGCCTCCTAGGATTGCTTGCACGAACTATGTAACGCCCCTTAATCTGTAATTTATGCTACATTGTAAACGGAAAATGGTAAAATCAAGACAGTATTGCCTTGGGAAGTGGAAACGGATTATAATGCTAAATTACATTGGCCCAAGGCAGAGCTTTGTCCATTGAAGATTGTGGCCTCCATGCTATAAAGAAATACACCTGAAAGGCGGATGAAGTTTTTCGTTTGCGGCCAACGCTAGGCACACCTTGACTTCTGCAGGATGCTGAAACAGAAAACGACAAATTCTCGTCCGTATAATGTCATCTCACCAAGTGGTGAGGGACATAGTGTTTGTAGACCCATGTTCCATTTGCGTTGTAGTTAATGATCTCCCCTCATCAGTCAAAAACCAGCGATCGAGACCACAGAGGAGGGAGATGCGTTTGAGTGCTCCTGCAAACCAAAACAATGAGTGACATAGGTATCTGGGGGTTAGTCGACTGGTGGGTCGCAGCCATTTCGAAAAAGAATATGGGCTACCAGCCTTGTCCCAAGAAAAATTTCGAGAACATTAACATCCTCCAGGTCTACCTCTCGAAGAGGAAAATCCATAGTTGAACTAATATATATATATATATATATATATATATATATATATATATATATATATATATATATATATATATATATATACATACATACATATATATATACATATATATATATATATATATATATATATATATATATATATATATATATATATATATATATATATATATATATATATATATATATATATATATATATTAACTTTATCATATACACAATTGTTCTGTGCATTAGTAGAATTACTAAAAGGACCTCATTCAAACTGGATGGTATCTAATGGAGTTTTTATTCAAAAAGTTACAAGCTTTCTTGGACAAACAGTCCACATTATATCCGTACAATGAGCAGACGCGTAGTCCAGCTGTATTTATATCTGTGTGCTGGGTTTTTAATCCTATAATCGCCTAGCTCCTCCTGTGTGACCCCCCACCCTCGTGATCTTGGTCTTTCGCTGCTCCTTCTTCTAGGTGTCCGTTTGCCGTGCGTTCTCTTGCATTTTTCCTTCGTTTCCTTGCTACTGTGGAGTATACGATTTTTCTAGATATGCTGTCTTCAAGACCGTTTCCTATGGTGTTCCCTGCCATCGTGTTGTTGGCGGTTATGAAGGGATTCTCTACAATATATATATATATATATATATATATATATATATATATATATATATATATATATATATCATATAGTATATATATATATATATATATATATATATATATATATATATATACATATATATAATATATATATATATGCGTATGAATTTATGCGTGTGTGGGCCGAGTCCGTTCATGGGGCAGTTTTTTCTCTCTTTTTACATTCTGATCATATTAACAACTAGTTTGCCAACTGGGTTCTGTGTAGGCAAAGGGATTACTTTTAATTAAATTCATCAGCACTGTACACCTTGGAGACAGTTACCATTAAAACTAACACAGCAATAAGTGCAATAGCGCTTGTAATTCCACGGAACGAATTGCAATAAAAGCAACTCACTCCGAAGGGCTTGGCCGACTTGAGGTGGCAACCGGTCACTTCCAAGACTCATTAGTATTTCAATCAGAGCCTCCCGCCGGCTAGACAGTCGTCGGCTCATGTTTGTTTTGCTTATCGCAATCTCCAGCAAGGCTGTGTAAAATCGTACACGTAAGTCACTCTGCGAATTGACAAGCGATCTTGAACGCTCCGTGTTTGGCTTGCAGTCTAAGGTTTTTATTAGTGTGCAGTTGAAAAGGGGAACTGCCGAAAATAAACGATCAAGAAAAAATACATATGGCATTGGGATTTATATATCTCTCTCCCTCTCTCTACATACATACGCACATACATACATACATACATACATACACACACACACACACACACACACACACACACATATATATATATATATATATATATATATATATATATATATATATGTGTGTGTGTGTGTGTGTGTGTGTGTGTGTGTGTTTGTATAATACTTTTTCAAACATTGAACTAATAGTTGGTCTCTTGTTTTTGAAAAGCAATGAAAAATAATCTGAAAGAATTGCAATTGAGAGCATCTGCGAATCCTTCTGCGCTTGCACTGAATTCCTGTTAAGTAGTCCAAGGCGACACAAGGACACAGGAGATCCTGCCTTCCAGCTCGAGAGAGGAAAATGAATAAGAAAAGGCGGAGAAAAAATAAAGGACAGCGGATGAAATGTGCATCGAGACTAAACTTACCGCTTATCGTCAGATGAAAGGCTAAACTAACATTGCCTTATGCCAGATTTACAACGTCCCATATTAATTTGATTTTACTAGTAAGTACTACTTGACAGACCATCTCCCAAACTTTGTCCACTCAGAAAAAAAAAAAATTTGAACGTCTCAAACCCCGACTAATAATTTCTAAATTATTTACATAATTTTTATTGGGACAATTAATTTAAAACGTGTCTTTGATAAACAGATAGCTTAATGAGTAATGTCCTACGTTAAAACATGTTATATAAAGGGAAAAAACTTTTTGCTCTATGAAAACCCACAACATACCTTCAGAGCAAAGGCCATACAAACCAGAGTCTACCCCGCTATGGAAAACGTATGGACCAAAAGAGTAATGTTCAACGAAGACTTGCTCCATTATTCACTGTCTAATAGGAACAAAAATTATAATAAACATGTCGGCAGCATCCTTTTACTGTCATTCACAACCATTAACATCATTAGTGTTAATATTTTGATTATGGCCATCTCCCTTTTGGTATATACGACACTTCAAACCTGTTTTGTGAATATATTTGCAACAAGAAAAACCTTAGCATCTGACACTGAGGGATTACCATCCCATAGAATTTTTAAGGGATGTTGCTTACCCTTAGGAGTTTGTGTGCTAGTTGCATAGACGCGAGATGATGTTTTATAAATGAGATGTGGCATCACATGCTTTTTGTAATTAAATGGTGCCCGACCTTAGTGTTGATTATGTCATATTTCGACGTTAGTATTCATTTTGCCAGTGCAGAAGCCAATCGGAAGGATTGTTAATGAAATTAAGTTTGTCCAACTAAACACTGAGGCAATTTTGGCCATTCAGCAATTAAGACGGGGAAAAGAGGGAGTTGTAGTTGTTGGACAGCAAGATACTATAAAAGAGTGGATATTAAATACAAGGTTCTAAAGCTGGAACCAGGAGAAACCCCGAGATTTGCTGGACTGCAAGATCGATGAAAGACTCAGGAATGGAGTTGATGTAAAAGGTTAAAATGTGAGTGTAGCTACGGGTTGATGGGGTGTTGTAAACACCCCTTAAGATTGGCTGCTTTGCGCCACGTGTGGTGCACTGACGGCGCTAGCCCCCTACGGAGGAATCAGAGGGCATCCTGATGTTCTTCTTTAGCTGATATCAGAAAGAAACCAGAAAAAGAAGGAGGAGCCTGACCACTCATTACTAAGTGTTTATAGAAATGACGGAAATGCAAAAAAAAAAAAAAAAGACACCACATTTCTCAATCTGGTGTTTGCTAATTTCACACAGATCTTACAGTCTGATGTTGACTAATTCAACAGAGCAAGTTGGAGAACTGGTTAGCTTGGGTGCTATTTTGCGTAAATCCAAGTGAGATGATGATGATGATGACGATAAGAAAAATAACTGGATAAACAAGGAGACAGTATGAAATGAATACACATTTTTCCGTGTCAAGACCAATCCTTCACAAATACAATCTTATAATGCCATTCCCTTTTATGACCAAACTAAAATTAGTGACGAGGATGAGGATACCTAAATACCAAGTCGTTATTAGAGAAAGGTGTGCAAAATAGGCTTACGTACATATTTGTATATGCAGAAATACATGCGGATTTATATTTTTGAAAGATAAAAACAATAGCTGTTCCGATTATCGTTTTTGATTTGCTGATTCATAAATAAAACCCATCAAAAACCTCGTAAAGCCACTGTAAATGTTTATGTACTTCCACATATTAGGCACTTACATACTCGGATCTGCCGTTTTCTATCTCTTGACCGGTTACAATATGTACACGACGTGCTGTGTAACCAGTTCTATGCCTGGTCAAGGACGGCAGATGGGAGCACTTTCGTTAAAAACCTATTGCTCTACTGTTGATCACAGCAGCGAAATAGCTACCTCGTCCTGAGGACGGAGGTGGTGGTATAAACCACGATTAAAAAGGCACTTGTCTAACAACTGCACTTCATAAGAGTGACTGCTGTAAGCGAAAAGGTTCTCAAAGAAAAATAAGGAATTCGTTTAGTGCCGAATCTATTATACCTTTGGAATAACTTTTACCCAAGGATTCGAGCCGGGAAATCTAATTCAGATGAAACTGTGAACAGCCTGCATTAACCACTCGGTCTGCTCAATAATGTTCCCCTGTGGGTGGCGTAAGTTATTTTCAAGGCGTAGTGAATTCGTTATATCTGACATCTGTGGCTTAATATTTGCGAACAGGAAAAATTCACGCGTGTATGACGGCCATATGTATCCATGTGTATCTGTTCATATATATATATATATATATATATATATATATATATATATATATATATATATATATATGAGCATTGTGGTTTTTACAGTTACATACGTATCTGGTAAAAGATAACCAGTAGATTCTATACATATACACTAAAATTAGCAGGAAAAGATAATGTGTCTTGGTACCGGAAACTATTGGCAAACAAACCACAAGTCCATGGAAGAAGATTCCGATCCAGCAACTTTCTGTATACGTCGCCGATCACTTTTCGATCCAGAATGACAAGCTGACTCTTGCCATCTGCACAAATGGCACCCCATACATATACAGATCCATACTTAACTTTTTAACCACCTCCAGCAACTTAAGCTCGTACACACTCATCATGGAAGAGATGTTCTCCAGCCTGTCTGCTTACACGCCTCCTAGCGTCTACCGGAAACAGGAGAAATCTGGACTCGTCTCCAAAATCCACATGGTGCCAGTGTTGCAAAGTCAGATTCCAGTGTTGCCGGGCCCAAGACAGATGACCTCTTTTATGTCTGGGGGTGAGCTTTGGCCTCACAGCATCTCCGGGCTCTGTAACCTATCGCTGCCAATCTGCAAGTCACTGTTCTGGTACTGGCCTGGTATTTACCTAGGACAGAATGTGAACATCCTGAGGCAGCCTGCACAGAGCCCAGATCTCAACCCCATAGAACATTTATGGAACCAGTTGGGCTGTGCAATTAGACAAAGGAACAACCAACCATCCACCCTTAGAGAATTAGGTCAGGCTCTCTTGAAAGAATGGGACAGGATACCTGCTGAGAACCTTGTACAGCTGGTGGACAGCATGCCACACTTCTTGGAGGGCGTTATTGCTGCTCGTGGTGGTCATACCTGCTATCGACTCTGTAGATATGTAAATAACGGTTATTGTAATTTATGTACATGTGTTTGACTTGCTGATATGTTTGAGAAAAAGGTTCAGATGTGAAATATGAAAGGAAGTGACCAATAATTTTTTTCCTGCTAATTTTAGTGTACAGTATATTAGTTTGTTTGCGACCAATGTGTCTTGTATTAAATTTTAAAGTGTAATTCTGTTTTCTAATTCATGAAACATACCTTTATCCATGGGACGTTTTTCTGTAGTACAAGACTACTGCCAATTTTGTGAACAGACCATTCTGTTCCAAATTGCTCGTCTAAATATGCATATGACAAGCTTTTTTATGAATAGTATATATATATATATATATATATATATATATATATATATATATATATATATATATATATATATATATATATATATATATATATATATATATATATATATATATATATATATATATATATATATATATATATATATAGCTATACTATTTTTCTGACTCACCACTGGACCAAACGCCAGTCTTTCGAGTGAGAGTCCAGGGCATTAGCAATTCGAGCACAAAGTTCATAAAAGGAGTTAGACCCTGGGTACTTATGTACTTAAGGTTTTTCCCGGGCAGGCTACTCAGTCCTAATATACCAGCGAATTTTACCCAACTCCCCGACCCATCAGCGCTCGAATTGCTAACATTTCTTTCATCTTATCCCTTTCACTGTGAGATATGATGTAAATGAACACATGGGACCGTAAGTACCTAGGTTCAAACTCCTTTTTTGACCTTTGTTTCCGAATTGCTAATGCCCAGGACTCTCACTCGAAAGAGCGGGGTTCGGTCCTGTGGTGAGTGAGAATTTATTTCTGTGAAACACATTACCATGTGTTCATTTCCATATGTACACACACACACACACCACACATTGCTAACACACACACACACACACACACACATATGTTCATATATATATATATATATATATATATATATATATATATATATATATATATATATATATATATATATATATATATATGTGTGTGTGTGTGTGTGTGTGTGTGTGTGTGTATATACACAAGTGTTTGCAATTTTTCACATCAAAGTCGTGAGGAGATGAAGACTTCGAGACCGCTCTTTTCCTTACAAAAAAAAAAAGAAAGAAAGAAAGAAACACTCTGGGGTTCCCAGCCGCAAAGTCAGAGACGTCTTTGTTATGCGCGGTAAAATGAAATTGAAAATAGTTAACGTTGGGTTATTTTTTCTTTGGCTTCTCTTTGAATGCGGTATTTTCACTCACAACAATGATGGTAATGCGTTCTTCTTTTCCTCTCCACAAGAAAAATCCAAGATTATTTGCAAATAAGCAGTCAAATAGACATGCAGAGAAACATAGGAACGCAAATGGGTTGCAAAGAGATATAATGAAAATTCATGGTTAACAAATAATATATTCTTAATATTTATCAGCTACCTTTAAGGAATAGATTTGCAGGCTGCCCAAGAACAAGAGCCCGTGCCAGCGCAAGGCTAGTAAGCTAATACGAACGCACACAGAATAAACTATGGAAATGCATACATTCACATTATGTTAAGCGTTTCACTAAATTTTAAAATGATTTCTGTAGTTGCTTCTTCAGTGCTGAGCACGGCTAATTTATTAAATGTATATATCATAAAACTATCATCGTGAGCATTTATTCCTTCATACGCAATTCCTTTTGCCACATTATGCCAACAGCTTTATTACATACAATCAGTTTGTTGGCTTTAAAATATGATAAAAAATCTCTTGATGACGGCAAAAGCGCCACGCAAACAAATTTAAGTCAGTCATCTCCAGAAACTGCCAATTACCCCCTAATTCATCGTATGACAGCGACAGCGGGGAGGACAGGGGGCCAGCGTCAGCCATCAATTAACGATGTCATGATGAAATGCACGGCGCTGAAGAAGTCGTAAAACGGGTAGTTTTCTTCTTTTTCTTTTTTGATGTAAGGACCGGGAAGGCGGTGGGAGCTGAGCGGTAGTTGATGGTCGTTTTGTGGGGGGAGTGTTTATGGCCCAGGTGCAGCGTACAATTACATGCAGTCAACTTACCTGGTCCTATAACGATGCTACCGACAGTTTTCTAAGAGTTTTATTTTCTTTTTTTCTGTTCGGCGTTATTGGTGTGTGTATCCTTCCCAGGAAAGCTCATTGTCCGATACTGAAACAGAACTGGAAGTCAACCCGTCACCTAACCCGTGTATGAAAGTTCGTCACGTGTCGTAAAGAAATCGGAAAGAATGCTCTGTGTAAAATCTCCAGCATTGTGCATAACACGTAAATTTTTCTCTCCCTCTTATTTCTTGGTATTATCTCACATCCTTCTCTTTCCAAGTACGTGTTAAGACGGGGAAAACTCTGGTCTCCAGAGAGATCAGTATTTCCATGAAGCCTAAATGTACCTATTTCTAACATCTAATGTGATTCGGGTCGGATTACGGTGAAGAGGCAGTAGTAATGGCTATCGCATTTATAGGACAGTGTGAAATTATAAGCTAAGTCCATAGATATGTCATAAAAAAAAACAGTTGCATCCGGACAAACCGTCCTCCATACCTTAATTAAGAAAATAATAATAATAATAACACCAAAACAGAGATATTACTTTAATAATACCAAAGTAAAAAAAAAACATTTAGAAAATGGTTAGTTTTATAAGCCATGTAAAAAAATCGCTAAAGCAGCAAAGAAAACCTTTTATTTTTTATTAGGAGTTTGCAATGATATCGAAACAGTAATTTCACTTTCTAAATACTACAGAATAAGATCTCTTGTACGCTGTGTTTAAGCTGTTATATGTTGTAAATTGAGCGACTGAATGAAGAGGAAAATATTTTCCACAAGGATTTAAAACTACCAGCAGACAGACACACACACACACACACAGACAGACCTTTTCTGTATGTAGCGTCAAGACCACGTGTCGAAAAAGGCTTGCGTAAGTCGACTTTAAGAATGAAGATATCTTTCCCCTTGCAGAAACGAAGAAGAAAATCGTCTACATCTCCTTTATCCCCGAGAGGGCGCAATACCCATAGGGAACAGCGTTGCCAAAACAAATAAAAAAACGAGAAGCACTTCAATTTCTCAAGTTGTGGCAGACAAGGTCAGTCTATAAAACGAATTCCACAAACTGGTAAAGGGCTGAGGACTGCATTGTTATATAGGCAAAAAAAAAAAAAAAAAAAAAAACAAATGCTAGTGATGGTTAGTGTCCTCTGCGCATCGGGCAGCCCGGGACAGGAAGTCGTAAATCCTTATGTAGAAGAAGGGAATCTTGATCCAAAGGCTGGCGTTCCCTCCAGGGCTGATTTCATGGTACGGCTAAAAATGGACGTCTCGTGTTGACACGTTACAATATCCTCGCGCCGAAGCTGTTAGACTCGTTCTCCACGTAAAAGACCCTCTTATATTGCACTTACGTGTTCTTGCTTAATCGACTCATTAAGTGCAGATAATAGCGTCCTAAACACAGAGACATTCTATATGTAAAAAAAAGGAAATTGCTCACCTCGACTCCTTTCCTTCAGAATAGAAACAAAGCCTTTCTTTGCAAAACTAGCTTATGCATTAACTGGTTCTCTGGGCACAAAACCCAATCAAGTTATACTTTTGCCCGGATAGGTTATCGCGCTATCTTGGGCCATGGAGTCGTTCTGAGTGAATTTTGGCATTTTTACACTTTGTACCAGGGTAAATCTCCGACCACCCATGGAGGTCGCACGCATAACCATCGTAAATCGAAATGGGTTAGAAGATTTTGTCTGAAAAACCCTTAGCTTTAGTTACCTTCTAATATACCTGAGAGTTTCCTTGAATGCATGTCCAGCCACCCGCTGTCCAGGTCGTCTTAAAAACTGGTCTTGATAAAGCCAAGGTCAGTAACTTAGTCACCGAGGCATTGTGCATAAACGAAGACTTCATTGTCTTTCTGAGTAGCTGAATTTATCACCTATATTTATTGTATCCTCAACCAAAATTTAATGATTACGTGGACATTTCTATTTTGGTTACTCCCATTTGGAACTATAAGGTTAATTATACATACATATTAATATATACATATATATATATATATATATATATATATATATATATATATATATATATATGAATGTGTATGTGTGTGCGTTGTTTATAAATGCGGAAATATTCTGTTAATTGTTTTGGCAAATTTTTTTTGAAAAATTTCCCCAAATATATTCTGAATTTCTGTTTAATACTGTCGTAGCATATGGCAACACACTCACACAAACAAACAAACAAACACACAAGCAAACTCATATATATATATATATATATATATGTATATATATATATATATATATATATATATATATATATATATATATGAAGTTTTATCACATCATATATGATTCATATATATATATATGAAGTTTTATTACCATGATTCATATACAAACATTAAGTTACAAACGTCCTTTAATATCCAATTCGCTCTACCACGGAAATAATATATTTTCATATGTTACCGAAGGGGAATTTTTAGTTGATAATAAGTACACCGTCCCGTGGGTCGAACCAGCGAAGGACGGGAACTCAGGACTAAGGGATATATATATATATATATATATATATATATATATATATATATATATATATATATATATATATATATATATATATATATATATATATATATATATATATATATATATATATATATATATATATATATATATATATATAGTGTGTGTGTGTGTGTGTGTGTGTATGCTATTTGGGCATATTTTCTCCTTTATGCAATTTCTATTGAAGTCAATGGTATTGTTCGCAAATACTACCTTCTTATCAAGAGCTTGAATCAGTCCAAACTTCTTTTTTTTTCTGACAAGCTTCTCAGGAATATTGAACAATCATTCACGATTCTTTCCGTTTCCTTATTCTTTTCATGTCGACGGACCGATTCCCCACTCCCTCGGCGACATCATCAGGACTGGATTATAAATCGACATGCGCAGTTATTAATACTGCATCCAGACGTTTGAATCCCAAACATGACGTCATTTGCGTGTTGAATTTCTATTGGTCACCGGGAACGTCCTGATGAAGCAGCCGAGGGATGTGGGGAAACGGTTCGTCGAGTAGAAAAAGAAAAAGTAAATGGAAAGAATCCCGAATGATTTTTCCTTATTCCTGAGAAACTTGCCAGATGAGGAAAATAAGAAGAATAGACTGATTCAAAGTCTTGATAAGAAGATAATATTTGTGAACAATGCCATTGCTTTTCACATTGATATATATATATATATATATATATATATATATATATATATATATATATATATATACACACACACGAATACATATATATATTGCACATGTGTGTGTGTGTATAAAATATATTATATATATATATATATATATATATATATGTATATGTGTATATATATATATATATATATATATATATATATATATATATATATATATATATATATATATATATATATATATATATATATATTTATCTCAAAGGCGCACTCAGAAATTCATAATAATTCATATTCCTTTTTCATTTCGCCACGAACGAAAAAATGCATTTTCCATGCGTAATGCGATTTCATTTTAAATGCAGTTTTTCCCCGATTCAGACGATTTCCATTGCAAATCAAATCAGGCTCTTCCAATTTCTGTTGCAAATCAAGACGACGTGAGCAGGTAGACAAACATTTAAGCTGCAAGACTTTATTCTAAAGCTTTCTTGTTGTTCTCTCTCTCTCTCTCTCTCTCTCTCTCTCTCTCTCTCTCTCAATGAACACTCAAACCGTTTATTTTCTCTCAGATCCTGCATGAAGGCATGTGTATAATGCAGTGTATTCTCTCGCTCACTCTCTTTTTTCCTTGCTGTGGAATCGCATACGATAAAAAATTCATTATTTTTTTATCTCTCTCCCATTTGAGAACAATTTTTTTTTTATCAAAACTCGTACAACAAATAAACTCTCTCTCTCTCTCTCTCTCTCTCTCTCTCTCTCTCTCTCTCTCTCTCTCTCTCTCTCTCTCAGTCACTTGTTTTACGAACACTCACATAACATACACACTTTTTCACTTAGATCTGGCCGATTGATTTCTCATGGTCATAACCCGACTGACAGCCGAAGGGAGACGCCTGGCGCGGGCGGCGAGCGGCTCAAGTCACCGTGATATTAGCTTATTCATGACGTCACAGATCGCCGTTGACAGAACAGTCGTTCCTTTCACCCTCGGATGATTATGCAAAGCGCCTCCCTACGGGGCACTTATGCCACACTGTGCTTTATCTATGCAAGTGTTGTTTGCTGAAAGTTGTTGTTTCGCCGTAATATGGTTTGAGCCACACTCGAAGGAGATTGAATTGAGGATGCAGTTTCGTGGTGGCTCTCCTTACGCTGCTAAAGAAATAATAGAATTATTTATCCTTCAACATAATGAAAGGTAATATGGTTTGCGGAGCCACACTCGAGAGGAGATTGGAATTGTAGGATGCAGTTTCGTGGTATGCTCTCCTTACGCTGCTAAAGAAATAATAGAATTATTTATCCTTCAACAAAATGAAAGGTGATAAATTCACTTTTATGTTTATTTATGCAGAGGCTTATCAGATCCCTTTTCAATCAATATTTGGCAAGTAAACATAGGAGGTGAGAGTCAGTCAGATATTCAGCGAAATGTGTTAATTTTATTTCAAATTGCATTACATACAAACTTATATATATTTGCTCAAGAATTTTTGGAACTTATATAAATAATATGCGCTTTCTTCATAAATAACAGCAGTTATACAGCAGCAGCTCTATTTGAATGATAAAAGAATCCCTGCACTCAGAATATTCATGAATCTAAAAACGCAGCCTGGAACGGATTGGTAAAGAAACATTTGCATGAGCGTAAGCAACTGTGTCGTAAATATAACACCAAAGTACTTTCCCCTCCACCTGAGTCTTTACAAAAGAATGGCAGTCACGTACCTTCCCGACTTCAAGACTGAAAGAAGCAGCGTTTTAACGGGCTTCCCGAGAAGCAGCTCGCTTCACAGACCGCGCTCGGCGGCCAGAGGGCACCAGCAATGACACGGCGCCCATTTAAGGGACAAAAATATTTGCGCTGTACAAAGCTGCTGATGATGAAGGAGGGTTCCTCCGCGGCAGCGACTGAGGCGGGCAAGTCGGCGCCTCTTCAGCAGAGCCCAAAATGGCGACCGTTCTTCTTCTTTAGAGCCCACCGACACAGGGTAAACAATAGGGGCCGACGCGAATTGCAAATTGATTTTGCCGTATCTTATTTTTAAAACCTCATTACCATTTCAAGTGAAGAGGGTCTTATTGTTCGAGAATGGACCGTCCTTAATAAGTCTCGAGAGAGAGAGAGAGAGAGAGAGAGAGAGAGAGAGAGAGAGAGAATGTTGCTACCACAACGAAATTTGTTTGACTGACAGCAACGACTTTTTAACATTAAATTTAAGTTTAAAGATTAGCTAATAAATTCACCTATTTCTAACTGTGTTTTTAAATAATTCAACAACAACCGCAACAGTAAAAAAAAAAGTTGTTCACCGGGCTCTCAACATTACCAGTGTCGTTTTGCATTTAAATGCCACTAAAAGTCAGGCTAGACAATAAGCCACTAATTATGGGGTCCTTCTCAAACTATTACTATTACGACAACAATAATAATGCTCTTAATAATAACTTTCATGTGATGTTGACTGTAATTGGCAGCAAAATGAAATAACTAAAACGTCATGAACGTGTTTGATTTAATTTCAATATTGATATATGATTTTCAACAAGCCTTTTTGTGATGTATGATTTACAAAAGCCTTTTTGCGATGTACGATTTACAAAAGCCTTTTGCAATGTGTGATTTTACAAAAGCTTATTTTCCGTGTATGATTTACAAAAGTTCTTTCTCTATGTATGATTTGCAAAAGCTTATTTTCGATGTATAATTTAAAAGCCCTTATTAATGTATGATTTACAAAAGCCTTTTGCTATGTATAATTTACAAACACCTTTTGCGATGAATGGTTTACAAAAACCTTTTTGCTGTGTGTGATTTACAAAAGCCTATTTGCGAAGAATGGTTTACAAAAGCCTTTTTTCTATGTACGATTTGCAAAATCCTTTTGTGATGTATGATTTACAAAAGCCTATTGGCGATGTATGTTTTACAAGAGCCCCTTTTCTATGTATGTTTTACAAAAACTCTTTTTCTATGCATAATTTACAAAAGCTTTTATAGATGTATGATTTACAAAAGCCTTTGATTTACAAAAGCCCGTTTTCTATGCATGATTTACAAAAGCTTTTGCGATGTATGATTTACAAAAGCGCTTTTGCTTTGTATGGCTTAGGAAAGTTTTTTTGTGTTGTATGATTTACAAAAGCCGAGCATTTTTCCGTTGGAAATCATTGTCACCAATATGCTTACTGACTGCCAACATTTAGCAAAGTTCCATAAAATGTTTTCTTGCATGTGAGTATTAAAGATATTAAAAATAGTTCTGCAACAAGCTATCCGATTGTTAATCGGATTATTCTTCTCAAAAGGTATTTCTTGAGTTCTCACCTTTGTAATTCATTGAGTTCTGTACACGATGAAAGGGAGAAATATTTTTTTTTCTGTAGTGTGGCTGATTCATCTGTTTACTTGACACAGTGCACCACCTAGATTACAGTTCAAGATTGCTCGAGGTCTGGAAGAAAAACAATAATAATAAGTAAAGATAAACAAATGAAAAATCAGACATAATCTGTCTACTTAACTCTTTGTACCACCTGGATCATAGGTCAAGCTTGCTCGAGGTTTGGAAAAAAAATAACAATAGTAATGATGAATAAATCAATAAGCAAACGAAAGTCATGAATGTATTTCATACCATTTTAGAACTAAGAATAACAAGAATTCATTCAATCATCCTTGGTTAGTTCAGGAATATATGAAACTTACTTGGTTATGTTGACGAACTAAATGTAACCTGGATGTTTTTTGTTACATATTCCCATTTGCAAAAAGATATTAGTAATATGAATATCATATTACTGATAATAACAACAGCTTACAAACAATTCATGTAAAGAAACAACTTCCAAAAAACTGATTTCCAGCACTTATGTGCATGCTGAACCCAAATGAAAATTGTTAAGACAAAATTTTCAATTGCACTAATTGTGTTCAATTAAAAGATAGAAATCTTTGCCCATGTTTTCTTTTATTTGACACGAAACTCAATCATTGTAAAAACATGCTCCTTTTTAGTTTTGTTTCTCTTTCCATTAAATCTTTTTATATTATCAGCCAGTTATTTCCCCTGTCTAATTACAGCATTTTTCTGTCTCATCTTTTTTCTTGAGGCATTTCTTACTGCATTGATGCTCAAAGGTTTTGCCGCCAAAGCCCTCTTATTTTTCTTTATAATAACCTGCTGATAAAATGCTTTATTTATTGTGACGTCGGTTGTTCCCCTTAAAAGGAGATGAGTTACTTCTCTTCGTTCAGGATCAAAGAAATCTCGTTCAAGAAATCTATGAAATATGGCGACATGTAAGACCTCACCGGTAATGTAGAAAACGGGAAAAATGCGGTAGTCATACTGTTGTGATTTCAATCACAAAAAGAACTTTGAAGGTAGGTAAATTTGTTCACAGGATAAATAATATATAGCGCAGCTGGAAAGCAGAGATCATTATTAACGCAAATGTCAAACTTAGCAGGAAACAAGCTCTTCAACGCTGTAAATTATGTAACAGACAACTTATACTTTCAGAAAAGTTAAATCTCCAGAAAACTAAAACTCCAGACCTGTGTCCCGTAAATGCCCAATATCTGTCCTCCGTGACCCATACGTTTGGTTGACCCATGGTTGACCCCGACCCTCCCTCCTCCCCTCCGGCCTACCCATGTCTCACCCACGAGTCACAACTGGACTGCATAGCCGCTGTACATCTGAGCGGTTAAGTATTCAGCTGATATAAAATATTTGGTTTTGGCGATGAGGACAGAAACAGACGTTAATCTTATTTATTCATTTTTTATATCTAAATAAAACATTAACACACAAGAATAGGGGCTTAATTCACCTAATATTTACAGAACGAAATTGTCTCCGTAGTCTTTTTAGGAGTTTCTTGTTATGCTAATATGATCTTAATCCTCATATGCTTTTGATTCGTTTACCAATACAATTGTATTTTGCTGTTTCTGTTGACAGTTGCCTTCTCTTGATGCCTTTAACAACGTCGTTGCATTCCTTAGTCGCCTTCAGTAAAATCATCACTCTCTTTGGATATCTGTATCATCTTGAGTAACATCATTAGCCACATTTATGAGAAAGTTTTATATTATATAATTTTGCAAGCAAAAGTTGAATATTTCTTACTAACAGCCTGTGTCATAGCCGCGTCGCATTGAGGCACTTCTCGATATAGTTAGATTATTTTGCTATTTTAATCAAAAGATTTCTTTTATTTTTTGTTGTGTTTTGAGTTTCGTTCATTATAAAAGACTTTTTGTATTGATCAGCCAGCGCAACAGCATTCTTTCACGTCTTTTGTCAATAGTTGCTCATTTTTGCAATCTTACCAATGCAGGGACTCATTCTCAGCTTTGTGGGTAGAGATAGGCGCTCGGAATCCCTTCCTCTTAATGATGCATTCATTAACTGACCGAAATAACCATGAAACCTTTTTTGGCAACTGTCTCATATCAGGTGCCAGGATAGGTGACAGGTGTACCCTAATAATTATTCAATAGTCTCACTATCTTTAGTGGAGCCTCTTAACGCATGCTTGAGGGTCCACTAAAACATTCTTTCGATTCCCTGCTTATTACTGTAAATTTTTTTTTTACTTTTTGTTTGTTTATTGTCTATTTATGTATGTAATTTTAATGCCTAAAGGTGAAAAAATTATTATGTGAGTGTTCGCTCATCAGAAATGATAGTAATAACTTGTTGATGCAGTTATTGCAACCTTTTTTTGTCAACACTAGGAGAGTTAATACTCTGACTTCCCCTCCTGAGCAAAATACAGTTTTATTCTGTACTCTACGAAGTGCTGCTTCACAAACTAAGCGTCATCTGACAACTTCTTTTAGTTTTTTTAGTAACTAATGTTATTTACTATTGTTATTTTTAGTGTTATAGCTAACAGCGGTAATAACCTACTTAGAAATATTCAAATTTTTTGGGTAAATGGTACATGACGACGTGGCATCCTTTTTGTCATACTTCTGATTGCTCTCGTTACTTAAGCAGTTTCACCCCCACTTTGTAGAAAAATACATATACTTGAATTTCGTCCTTCAGAGTCTTTTATTCTCTTATTAACGTCCATAAAAATGTCGTTAACGAGGTTGCCTTCTCTACTTATGCCCTTTTTAGCTAAGTTGCATGTAGCTAAACCTGTTTAAATCGTGTGTTTCCTACAAAGGATGCTTATTAGAAATGAGCTAATCATCCCTTCATCATTATTTTCCTTTGTCGTAAGCGACCTGCATTCACGTTGCAGTGGAGCGGAGCGTCTATACAGAACTCAGTGATCCCCTGAGTTTTAGGTCGATTGCTTAGACCCAGGAATCGTGTTTAACAGTAGCTTCAGCACCTTCGAGAATGCTTCATGGGCACATTCTTTTCAAAAGAAGCGTATCGTTGTGGTTATTTCTCGAGTAATTTCATGTTATTGCCTTCCATTGTATTCGTAATGGCATCGGAACTGGCTATTCAGTTCGTTTCATTTCTTGCTCACTTTCTCATAAACAGACGATCGTATATACTGGCATTGCTATCTTTTTGATACACGCATACATACGTACACATTGACATGACATACATATATTATATATATATATATATATATATATATATATATATATATATATATATATATATATATATATATATATATATATATATATATATATATATATATATAGAGAGAGAGAGAGAGAGAGAGAGAGAGAGAGAGAGAGAGAGAGAGAGTACAGTAACTGGGATATCTCTTATCAAAAATTACAAGTTCACCATGCAAACCCACTATTCTAATAGCTACAGAAAGTTTTGACAGTACCATTCTTCTTCTGACAACGGAAAAGTAATCCACACCTTTTCAGCTGTAGAACTTTATGATTTCGGAACTTTAGTTTTGTTTACAAGCTCAATACGCGTTATATTAAACCTTTCTGGTTTTGGAATGAAACCCTTTACCATACGTGTCATACCAAATCAATGAATTTCAGTAAAATATAGTTACTCAAGAACTGAAATATTTTAGACCTACTGCACTGTACAAGTGTCTCACCATGATCCACCAGACCTAATGATTTTCAGCATAATGGGAGCCTCGCCGTACCAGCCAATAATGATGCTCATTATCATATCAGCATAATGATTAAGGAAATTTCTTGTTTTGTTCGAAGATTTTATAGCACAAGTTTCTGAATCCAGTTTGTTTTGCGCCTGAGTAGACCGCCTCTCTAATCACATTAACATATGAGGATCTAACCACATAATAACCTAAAGTAAGCGTACTTGAAACGCTCAGTTTTTGCTTAGAACTTGCTACGATGAAAGGATCTTTCATAGATAGTGGCCCCCAAGGGTTTTCGGGGGTCGTTATCTAGGACTAATATTTCTTGGGAGTCATTATGTTTATGATATTTAGTCTTTTGTTCATGTTTTTACATGAACAAAAGCCGCAAAGGTAGACACATACCAGTTAAAATCTTTGGGGGTCACTATCTAGGAAAGGTCCCAATGAAAAAGTGAGCTCACTTTTCCGTCCGGTTTTCAAACATTATCATCACCAAGAAAGCAGAGTAGGTTTCTCTGATTCCTCATCAGTGTCATAACAAACGGACGACAAAAGCAAAGTGTTGAGGTTTTTCATAAGATTACCAGCTTAAGGCGTAAAGACTACTTTGGTAAGAAGCCACGATCCCCGAGGTGAAAATCGGAATACTCGTGGTACACGTTTCAGAAGAATGACAAGTATATATGAGTGCCCTCACATTCTCTAGGAAGACCATCACTAATACTGAGTCAGCTTGTGGCCGAGAAACCAGATTTATTTTTCAGTAATTTTACTTTGTATGTTTTATTATGCATTGTAAAGGATCGCCCATCCGCTAAGCAAGATGTACCAAAATGACTGCATACGAGATGGAAGACATTTTCTTAAAGGTGAAGACGTATGGTGGAAAATATTTGACGACCTGATGCAAGGCAAAAGACGGCAAAGAATGCGGAAAAGAGCGGCCGAGAGAAGACTTAAGGTTCTCTCTCTCTCTCTCTCGCTCTCTGTTTCTCTAGCCTCCATCCGACGTGAGAACCTACAAGTGTAGAATAAGCTACATGATTGACAGCCCAATATGCAGTGGGATATTGGGCGTCAGTGGAAGAGCCTGTCTCCCCGTCGCTGGTTGAGCAACGCAGACGAATACAGCAGAGCTGTTATTGACCCTAAGCTGGTTATTGGGGAAGTGTGAGATAGTAGTGAGTCACTTGGACATTATTATTGAAGAGAGAGAGAGAGAGAGAGAGAGAGAGAGAGAGAGAGAGAGAGAGAGAGAAGCAAGACGTTCCCATTTGTGGGATGCGTACTGTAATGGCACCGATTTATTTGTTACCATTCTCCATAATGCATCAACACCTTTTCATTTGCACTTAAATACTAATTTATTGTTTAATAGCTACTCTTGTTCATTGATGACATGGCGATAAATGTATGAAGCTCAATTATACAAGAAAGTATTCGGTAATGCTTGTTTCCTCTCTCATTTCACGCTCGCAATAAACAATTACGCGAAGATACACTCTCGTTTACTGTTAAATGAAACACCTGAAGTAATTTGAAATGGTCATGCAATTATGGTCCAGGTTTTAAATGTTAATTTGAAAATGTTTGCAAATGGAAAAGTTGATGCACCTAAGAAACAAGAAACTGGTAGAGACATATCAATAAAGAAAATCGAAAACATTAACTCCTCGCTTTCGATTACTAAAGATATTGAAAACAGACAAGCCCTGACCTCTCTGTAGAAGTAAAAGTTGAGAAGGAATGATCATATCGATTCATCAGAGAAATAAACACATAAAATATAAGGCTGTAGTCACCGTATTTGTAAGGAAGTTCAGCTGAAGTGAACATTTCCGCCACTGATGACAAAAATTCATGAAGAGGAAATCTCTTTTCTTCACTACAGATCACGAGGTCAAAAGAAATGATCCCTTCAAGTAAAGATAGAAACAAGAATCATGAAGAATCGTTGACTTCTAGTCAACAAAAAGGCATAAATGTTTTAAGAATGTGAGAGCTTTTTTCCTTCCACGAAACAAGAAATTCATACAGATGTTTGAACTTCAACTTACTGAGAAAGCAAAAAATTATAAGAGCTGAATGATTTTCCACGCTATAAGAAATGAAAGAAAATAATAGAGGATCGTTCTTCTTTGTTGAGAATCTTTCAGATATAACCCATTCTGTATGCATAAGAAAAAAATTGAATTCTTTCCATTTCAAAACAAAGTCATGAAATGATAATTACAACTCAAGCACAATAAGTCCTGAAGCGTTCTCATCAGACCAATATGAAATCGTGGAGAGCATCGGGAGTCGGTGCCCAAACGATCGGCAAATGAAACATCAAAATATGTATTGATATCAACATTTCTCAATAGTTCCCATGATTATGTCACGTCACGTCAAAGGACCCATGAATTTAATCTCTCCAAACTTTCCTGCAATAACGGCTCCACATTTGCAATACGGATATGCATATTCATGCACGTTGGATGCGTTACGACTCCCGCCAGTTCACGGAATCAGTTTGGTATAAAACGTGTGCCCACGGCATCTCTTGTGGTTTAGTCGTAATAATATATGCATAGTACTTGAATGCATCTATACAGACACACACACACGCGTGCACGGAAACTCACACACACCCATATGTATACACACACAAACACACAAACACACATATACACACACATACATATATATACTGTATATATAGCGATTGCTATACATACATTAAACACTTCAGATATATGTATGTATATTTATATGTTTAATTTTGTATTTGTACAGGTGCACACTTAGTACGGTAATGTACTCATTGTATTTAAGCATGAAATATATTCATAAGTAGCAAAGTATAACAACTTTTGTTCAACGGGGTATTATTGGGTAGCAGTTAAGGGGCGTTTCAACTCATTAATTCAAATGTCTGATTTATTATCCCTGAAGAGAAAACACGTTAAAGAAGAAGAAGAAGAAGAAAAGAAGAAGAAGAAGAAGAAGAAGAAGAAGAAGAAGAAGAGAAAACAAGACGCTAATGGAAACGGCTTTTCCGGGCTGTGTTACTGAAAATAAATGAGAAGATCAAGTAATTTTGTGAATCTGAAATTTCCAACGTCTCTTAACTAATTAAATCTAAATATTCAGTACGATTAAATAACACAAATATAGCGTAATGTTGCACCTCTCCATTCATTTCCTTCCAATATGAAGGATTTCCAAAAAAAGTGTATCCTAAAGTATCAGAAAAAAAAGAGAAGTTGTGACGTTATTTTGGTTATAATATTACAGATAAATGGTAGATGTTACGAAAGGCTATATTATTTGAGACTGCATAATGAAAAACGATTAACAGCACGTCGTTTCTGTAAAATATTTTGTTTGTCCCTGATACACAAACTTTGCTTGACAGATGTATGCATAATGGAGCTAAAGCAATTAGTTTCCCTTTTTGGGTCATCACTTACCCCTGCCTCGTAACCAGCATGGGCTCGAATCCCACCTGTCAATAAAAATGTCTTCCTTCCTGTCCATTAAAGTCTCTAGGTCTTCAGAAAAATATATATACAACAATATTTAGAATTAGATCTGACTTAAGTAACCAACAAACTTTATGTATTTCTGAATATGAAAAAAAACACATACTATTAAATTACTAATATACCGAGTTCAACTGTTAAGTAAAAGCACTCTATATATGAACCTGAGAGATATATGTGAATGTAAACTCAGGCAAATTTTTATTTTTCTTCCCTGCAAATGGGTTAAACATAAACCTCAGTCCTGATTGAGTCTAAATCTCACTTGGAAAGCAGCCTTTCTTTGTCCATTGCTTCGGATTTTCGAGGCTTTAGCGGACACTGTGACGAAGTGATTAGGAATTAAAAAAGTTAGGATATCATTGTGTCTGTTACAATGCATAGGATTGAGTGGATATGGACAACAGGCTCTATTCATATCAGTGTACAATGGGAAATCACATACATTACAATAGCTACTGTGAAAGATTGACATTAGTCATTCAACCATTCGAGTTTGAACAAGAAAGGAATATTTCCTCATACAAATCCTCCCAGTTATGAAGGCTTTCAAAGAAAAGTATAAACAAAAAATATCAAGATGTATATATATATATATATATATATATATATATATATATATATATATATATATATATATATATATATATATATATATATATATATATATATATATATATATATATATATATATATATATATATATATACATATACATACATACATACATACATACATACATACATACATACATATACATATACACACAAATATATATACATACATATATATGTGTGTGTATGTATATAAAGTATATAAGGGATTTATAAACAAAGCGTATCTTCGAATGTCTATGATTCCTCAGGTCATTTACCAGTTCATGATATGAATGAACGATTTACATAGTGTTCTTTTCTCTTCCTATTTTTTACACTCTTTGCTAAAATATGCATTTATCTATGTTAACAAGTAGTAGTATACATTCTTAAGCTTTAAGAGCAATGTCTATCTGTCATCTGACGTTAACTAAACGTTATGTAAGAATTATAGTAAATTAAGTTTCAAGTGTCCTGGTTTTCTGTTTATTAGCTGATTGCAAAAGGTTGAAAATAATTCTTATCTTTATGAAAATATTATGTTATACGTTTCAAAATTCCAGATTTTTCCGATTATAAGCTTCAACAGTCTTGGAGAGAGAGAGAGAGAGAGAGAGAGAGAGAGAATTTTAAAGTAATATTAGTAAGTGGTGAAAAGGTATACTATGGTTTTTTCAGTTAGATTTTTCAATTATATTGTACTTTTTCATCAAAGCATATTATCTCGAATTGGAGTTACCGTTACAATATAATCAAAGAAATGACGTGGAGTGAAACCTTACTTTGACAGAGCTGGAAAAATGTAACAACAAAGAGAAATTCCTCCAAGAATACAATGTACTTAAATGTGAAATTATCAAAACCTTTATTTTAGAGCTTTCATTTTTTTTTTTTTTAACTTTCGAAAAAGGCAAGAAATAGGAGTTAAACGTGTTTTACTTTAATGGTTCCTTGATGCGCCTGAAAATATGTTTACAGTTATGGATAATAACGCAGGAATTTTCTCTGCTTATCGACGTTAAGCTTGAAGCTATTGTTACACGTCGTTTTGCAGGTTTTGCCTCGTTTATTTTTAGCAAAAATGTATGCAGCCCTCTCATGATAAGTACTGTTGCGCATTGTAAACAAAGATACTCTTAAAGCAAGTATTATTTTACTATTGGGGCTTTTGGTCTAAAAGTATAGATCGTTAAGACTTGATAAATCCCTAAAGACAGCTTTTCAAGCACTGAATGTGGCAACAACAGGAAGAAAAATGTTACCTGCGGCAACTGAGAAAAATTACGAGGTGCTCCACGAGGGTGAAGGAAAATTATTACACGTGGCAAGTGGGGAAGGACCAAAATATTACATTTGGCAACAGGGGAGGAAAGGAAGAGATTACTTTCAACTTCGGCAACAGGTTGGAAAGAATATGGTGCGCGATAATCGTAAGGTAGCGTTCGATATTGCTTAAACCTTAAACCCCATGAAATTTCTCTGTCATCGCGGAGGGGGACTTTCAAAAGCTGTCTTGTTGGTATTAAGAGGTGAATGAAAGGCAAGTTCTAGGAATGGAGCAGCGTTTTACTTTCATAATGCTGAAGGTGAAAGGAGGGAGAAATGGTGCTCCGGAAACCTTGGGGGTTTTACTGTAACGTGAAGCATTTTCATTTGTTTTTTCGTCGTGTTTTATGTAGGGGTGATTTTTGAAAGTGAGGTATAAAATTTCATTTTTAATTTCGTTTTAAAATATAAAATATAAAACATTTTCACAATTTTGAGGTATCATTTTCATATCCTTTAGTAAATCTGATTGTTAGCTGAGCTATTCTTACCTACAGTATGTCTCCGTAGGGGAAGGGGGTTATTACCGTCAGTGTATTTCACCTGGTCCACTGTAGGCATTACTTAAAGTTCTTTGCAGCGTCCCTTCGGCCCCTAGCTACAGCCCCTTTCCTTCCTTTCACTGTACCACCGTTCATATTATCTTTCTTCCATCTTATTTTCCACTTTCTCCTAATAATTGTTACATAGTGCAACTGCGAGGGTTTCTTTGAAACCTATCCACTCTCAGAGTCCCTTTGAGCGATGAATGACCTCATAGGTCCCAGTGCTTGGCCTTAGGCCCAAAATTATATGCTATATTATTACCTATGTAAATTCATCCTATGATCTCCTAAAGGATATTAGGTTTTTTTTTTATTTCACAACCATCTTTGCATATATGCCGTTTTTTGTTTTTCTGTCAGTATGTTTATAACAGAAAAATGTATATTGTTTTTTTAAATGTATGAAGGTTTTAGAGCGGACCATATTTTAGATTAATATTTGCTTTCGTGCATGGGCTGTATTAAGAGATAATCCATTAAAAACTTTTGTCACATATAAATATTTATAAACATAAGATATTAAGATGAAATAGCTCATTAAGTTATTAGCTAATTGAATGTACTAGCCTAGGCTTCAGTTCTTTACAATTTTAATGTTAACTGATGAAGGAAAAATATTACAGGATTTAGTAAATATTATTTACAAAGTAACAAGATGTGAAACAAATTTAATATTTAGCAATCATAATTTTCCCTTAGTATATATTATTCAATAGTTTTCTATAAAACGCGTAGGAAAGTAGATTGAATTATATTTCTGCTAAATAATATAACAGTTAAAAAATAATATTTAAGTTGCGTTTGTCCATTTGATTGGTGGATCAAAACTTCAGAGATAGATAGAAAGAGCAGTAGACAATCATTATACTGTTTTAATTTTATGGACACTTTTTCTCAGTTTGGCCATCGTGTTTATGTTCAAATTCCCCACTTGGAATCATATAGATATGAAAATGGGGATTTTATTTGTTAATAAACTTTACAGCATTTGAGCTTTTAACACTGGATTGATATCAAAATATTTCAGCAATGTAGGTAATTCGTAGAAATGATTGCACAAGGTAAATCAACATCACACAACATAAAAAAGGTTATACAATTCAGTTTTAATAAAAAGTTTCTTTGGCATAAAAATCTTTGGATATTCTTACAATTCTTTTAATTTATGTAAGATATTTCCTGCTCATTTATGTATTTTGTCATGTCCTGTAGCAGCTGACAATTAAATCACGTACACAGTTATGATTAGTATATAAATACACACACACACATATATATATATATATATATATATTGTATATGTGTGTGTATGTATGTATGTATGTATTTATCTATCTATCTATCTATCTATCTATCTATCTATATATATATATATATATATATATATATATATATATATATATATATATATATATATATATATATATTTATATATATAATGTATGTGTGCATGCATGTATGTGTGTATGTATCAATTGTGTGTGTTTTTGTGTTGTGAAAACCAGAATCTTGGCTACTTTACATCACCTCTTTTATTCCGTGATCATTCGTACATTGGAAATCCTTCGGGACGTAACAAATGAAAGGGATAAAAGCGGCAGCCTTTAGGCCCTCGAGCAGTCATAAAGCAATAAAATGTCGGGAGACGTTTCAATCGAAGTGGGTGTTTTTGAAGGGATGGTGTTAATGGGAAAGTAAAAAGGGAAAGAAGATGAAAGGGGGCATGAATAGATAAACTATCTCCGACCCTTTTAAATGGCTGTGTTGATTCTTGGAGAAGTTGTTCCGGACTTTTGAGTCATGGTCTTACATTAAAAACTTGATACCTTCGACATTTGCATTCATGTGCAAAAGTATTAAAAACGTATAATATTAATCACCAATTAAAAGAAAACTATTTAGTCTTCGTTTGCAAAAGAAATTGACTTGATACCAGTTGGTCATAATTTTACTGTTCAGCTGTTGTGCAGGAGACTTTGTCAATATCCAGTCCAGTCAGCTGTTTACATTACGCAACATAATATTTTCTCTTCCTGATTATGAAGTTTACAGGTAACAGCATATTTCATCGGAACCCTCCCCTCTTGAGTTACATGTTGATTTTGCATAAGTTACCGTTGTAAGTTCTGCTGCATACATACACTATATTTATAAATATACATACATACATGCACATATACATATGCATACAGTATACACACACACACACGCACACACACACACATACACACACACACACACACATACATATATATATATATATATATATATATATATATATATATTTTTTTTTTTTTTTTTTTTTTTTTTAATGTGCCAGTTTACCTCTAACTTTCTATCTGACATCACTGGCACTAGTTTTAGTTTCTGTATAGTAAATTCTGAGTGCGGATGCACTCGACAAGGGATCTGTTGTCGCGGTAAAATGCTTCCGAGTTTTTGTTCCTTTGATTGAGTGAGGAATGTGAGAGACAATGATATATATTTTAAAGTGGTATTGGTTTCAAGCCCTGCATCCTATCCCAAGGTGGTTCAGGGAGCACAATTATGTATTGACGGCGTCGGTCAGCAATTCTTAAAGAATCCCAATGTTTTTTTGCTTTCTCGGTCGGACGACCAGCACAGAAGTCCTTACCACAATCTTGTTATTAATAACATCGTTGAATAAGTTTCAGACTCACATCGGGATCGAACCCATGTTTCTCAAATGAAAGGTAAGGGAGCTACTAACTAACCAACACCAGTCATAAAGGAGGTTGGACCCTGAGTGCATCTGTACCAGAGGTAGGATATACACTGCATACCAGCATGTTTTCCCAACTTGCGACTCGCACGTGATCCAGTTGACAGCATTTCATTCAATTGCCTCCTGAGTGAAAATGATGGAAATAGTCAATACACAGTCACATGCGTAATAGAAACAGGTTTCTAACTCATATGAGGATCGAACCCAACTAACCCACACAAGTGTGAAAAGGGGTTGGAACATAAATAATTCTGCACAGGATTTGAACCCGATTTGAGTTAGAAATTTATTCCTATTACACACGTGATTGTGCGTTGATTATTATTTCCATCACGTTCACAAAGAAGGGTAATCCAAATGAAATGCTGTGAATTGGGTTACAGGTGTATAGGAAAGTTGGGGTGAAACTCACTGGTGTGCAAGGTATATGCAGCCTGCCTCAGGCACAAAAATACTTTGGTTTTAACTTCTCAGGACCTTTGTGGGTCCATTGGTAGCGCCCTTTCCTTTCATTTGAGTTCTGGGTCCGATCTCGATGTGAGTTAGAAAATTGTTTCTATTGCACACTTGATTGTGTATTAACTATTTTCATTAACATCATTAATAATGATGGAGGTGGTGGTGATTTTTCTATGAGTCATATTACTGTTTTGATAATGTCTTTCTAAGTTTAGTAGTTTCCACATAGAGAGAGAGAGAGAGAGAGAGAGAGAGAGAGAGAGAGAGAGAGAGAGAGAGATATAGATAAATAGATAGAAAAAAAAGACAGATCGATAGACCAAGCAATAATTTGAAGAGGAACAGAACTTCATTTGGTATCGAATCTCAATCTCCTCTTCTCATTATTTTGACAGATGAGAACGTTTGCTCTCCCAGATGAACCAAGTTACAGTTAATGGCATATCCAATCACCATTATAACTGTGAATTTAATGGGACTGTTTTCTGCGTTCAATATACGAATGAATTGACAGTTCATTATAAACGATTGAGCATTCCCTGTCATTGCTGAAGTCGCTGGCAAGGTTCATCTTGCAAAGCTTCCGTCGGGATGCGAGTTTGTAGACTGGGAAAGACTTATTAGGCTTCCATTTGTTTTTTTTTTCCCCATTCATCTTCTTTGTCTAAAAGTGCGATTCCTGACAACAGGGTTGATTTGATATTGGGAAAGTTAGACTGTCAAGCCAATCACGAGGCACTTTCACTTACTGAGCGCTTAAGAGAGTGAAAAGGAGTTGGAGTAGTCAAAGTGTGAAAAGGAGATGGAGTGGTTAAAGTGTGAAAAGGAGTTGGAGTGGTCAAAGTGTGACAAGGAGTTGGAGTGGTCAACGTGTGAAAAGGAGTTGGAGAGGTCAAAGTGTGAAAAGGAGTTGGAGTGATCAAAGTGTGAAAAGGAGTTGGAGTGGTCAAAGTGTGAAAAGGAGTTGGAGTGGTCAAAGTGCGAAAAGGAGTTGGAGTGGTCAAAGTGTGAAAAGGAGTTGGAGTGGTCGGAAAGTAAGATTAAGAGATCCAGCAAATAAGGAGATGGAGTTCAAGGATCTAAAGAAGTAATAGTTAGGGGTGTTTGACAACAAGATTGAAGAAAGGAAACGGGAACGAAGGTAAAGGGCTAAAAAGTCGGTGCATCTGGAGCCAGAGGGATGATGCACACAATAGTAATGCGTACAGTGCACCGCGTGAGGTGCACTGAAGACGCAAACTCCCTGCGGATAATTTATCTTCTTGAGACGTTGCTTGTCTCTGGCTTGCCCATTGTTTTCTTAACATTATCAGTCTCGCTGAAAATTTCCTTTGCTTTGTTGTGCTTGATTCTTGAAACACTGTTCATATTTGTTGGTTTTTCTGAACATTCCTTACCTTCACTTCGCTTGACTTCAAGAGAACAGACCCAGTAATTCAGGCGAGTAAGAAGGATGCACTACCTTAGGAACAAGAGAGGAGGAGGAGGAGGAGGAGGAATAGAAAATCAAGCAAATAAGAGAAAAGAAAATGGTTAAACAAATCTGCTATTCATACCATCAAATTAGAGTTTATAACAAGTTAATTACATTTTTTCGTAAATTTTCGGCCTCCTGGCTCTTCTATTACATTTCAATTCTCGGTAACATTCAGCGCCTGTAAAAATTGTTTTTCCAAAAAAATCAATTTTATTTATCACTGTAAAAACTAAATTGTCTGAAACTCGGATTTCTTGTCATAAGGATTAACCAAAGTTTATTTTGTCCATTTTTTATGAAATGCTTCAAATCAATCTCATGATAAGTTGATATCTAACTTGATCCTAATATATGCAAAATATCTATTTTATTTACCTTGTAATAGCCAACCCTTATTTTTGTTGGAGGTGGGGGGTGGGGTGGCTGTTTGTTGGTAATACATCATGCATTTCCAAGATATTCCAATTAACCCATTAGTTCTCTTGTCAGGAACAAGCGTTACCATTTTCCTCGTGATTCCCTTATCAAAAGAACCTGCCCGGGCAGTTAGTAAGGGGGTCCTTTGAACATCAGAGCAGATGACGAACAATTATCTTTGGGTTAATTGCAATGTTGCACAAAACTTACGCTACATAGGAAATTTCAAAAGAACAAGAAGAAATTCGATGGTTTTATTGGAACCGGAAACTAGCCTCACAGTGTTTTATCTCGGGTGCCTATTTTCAATATCAAAATATGCAGAGTAACAGAATATTCATTAAAGACAAGAAAGC
>NC_089744.1:14180000-14182500 GCF_040412425.1 Macrobrachium rosenbergii
TATGATAATTTCAATGAAGTATTCTGCCCTCGGGAAATTTGATCAAAAGAGGAAAAGCGCAAAACCTGTTAACCAAGTGAATATTAATAATCTAACCACTTAGTAATAAGATTATCTTGAGTTTTGGCAGACTTCTATAACCGCGTATCTGAATTCCTATGCTTTTCCTGTCTCTTACCTGTACTGCAAATACCGGGCATTGCCTAAGCATCTCCCCTGCCCGGAAGTGAACATTATTGCTTTCCATTTTGATAAACATAGATATCAAATAATTCGCTTGTTAACTTCGATTATATAACCTGTTTTTCTTTTATTTCGTTCCAGCATTAAAATAATGTTTTTATTACCGTAGCTTTTCTGCAATGAATATGATAAATTTCTGAATATATTTCCCACATTTCATGATTTAAGCAGCAGAATGTTTTATAATCAGTTAACGTTTCTAACTCTTTATTTGCTAAGTCATGCTTACCCCGTTGCTATTTGCACAAAACGAATTTTACATTCAAGTCGTTGTACCTCATACCCTATTTTATTTTCATCTTCCATAAGCCTAAGTTCAAGCTTCGTGTATAAGTTATTCGTTTGTCGCAAATACAGCGCCCACTCCCGATTTATTTGCACATAACTTCAAGCATAATCCCAGGAGAGGCGAATACAGATATTGGATAACGAGAGTTATATTAATCCAAGCTGTCGTTTATATTTTACGGGGAATTTCACGACAGAATATTTTGCTATTAAGTTAATGAAATGTTCATGCCTCCAAGGAAAAAAGGGTCTGTTATGATAAAAAAAATTTCAAGACTTTTTATTCATAGACTTTAAAAAAAAGTAAAAAACGAAAAATATCCGTTATGTGTGGGAAAAATAACTTCAGCGAAGGAATTTTTCCTTACGTGCTAAGATAGCATAAAACAATTAAATACTTCAGTCTAACGAGAAAGAACAATTCACCGTGCGCTTCAAATACCTTATTTTCTGGTGAATGTAAAAACAATAAAACCCTCCTACACTACTCTTGCAAGTTGGCATTAGGTTAGAAATAAGAACTTCGAGGCCGTTGCGTAAACAGTATGGAATCATCCGAGCAGTTTTATTGATGTTGATGCTCGTAAGCACGAGAGCGTTATAATAGTAATTGGGTTCGTCATTTAGCATTGCAGTAGCGTATACTAACTTTTGAAGCTATTTCTACATGTGAAGATTTCTTTATTTATTGTCTCATCGTCGTTCTTTAATATTACCTTTTCTGTGTTCTCTTTTTTCACATATTCTTTAGAAACTCCGCTAAGGTCCGTTCCATATGAATGCTAGCGTAGTGAAAATGATGAAACTAAACAGAATCCATTTAATTCCTTATGACAAGCAGCGAACGTCATTATGACAAGCAATATTTCGATTAGGGAAATAAATCTACGGTTATGAAACTGTGCAAATATACAGGGTGTCCGTAAAGTCTCTTTACAACTTAAAAAATATATTACAAAAGTCATTCATGAGATGTCTTAATCAGATTTGTTCTAAGTACCCAACACTCATGAAAGTTTTTAATCACATTGCATTTGTGTATTTCAGTACCCTTTTGGTGAAAGAGGTACTGTTAAACGAACCCCTAAAAAATGGCTACTCCTCAAGAAAAGGCACAATGTGTGTCAAGGTTTATTGAAACAAAATCGGATACGCAGACTCAACGAAACTGCAGAACTAAGCATGGAAGAGATCCACCGTCACGTTCGTCAGTTCGTGCATGGCACAAGAAATTTACGAAGACAGGAAAATTGTTGGATAAAGGGAGGAATGGACGACCAAGAACATCGGAGGAAAACATCAATCGTGTAAGACAAGCCTGTGATCGTTCTCCTACAAAGTCCATCCGTACTGCTGCCAGACACTTACAGCTACCACGTTCAACAGTCCTACACAAGAACTTGCAATTGTACGCTTACAAAGTGCAACTCATACAGGCACTCTTGCCAAATGATAGATCAAGACGAAAAGAGATTGCAGTTAACATGCTGGAACGAATTTCTGAGGATGAAATGTTCCTCCCCCGAATTTGTTTTAGTGATGAGGCAACCTTTCATGTTTCAGGGAACCTGAACACACATAATGTGAGAATCTGGGGATCAGAGCATCCCCATGTGATTAGGGAACTTCACCAAGATTGTCCAAAGGTGAATGAGTGGTGTGGGATCATGTGCAATCGAATCATTGGTCCATTTTTCTTCAACGAGACATCAGTTACTGCAGATGTTTACCTTGACCTTTAGACTGAATATGTGGAACTGCAACTAGATGAACCTTCAACCAACCATCATTTTCCAGCAAGAAGGTGCACCACCACATTGGGGACTGCATGTTTGTGGGTTCCTAAATCAAACATTTCCAGGCCGGTGGATTGGAAGAGATGGTCCAGTTCCCTGGCTACATCGTTGACCGGATATCACTCCCCTGGACTTCTTTCTATGGGATTATGTTAAAAATATCGTGTACCAAA
>NC_089744.1:14185000-14195000 GCF_040412425.1 Macrobrachium rosenbergii
AAAAATGCTCCATTTTAGTGATCAAGTCCACAGCAGATGAACGAAAGCCATCAGCTCGGTACATATACGTTTTTAATATACTGTGTTCTGTAACAGGAATTTCATTGTGGACTTTACCTGACATTTATGTTAAGTACGAAGTATGACATAGTACTTTTATATTTCACACACACATATGTGTATATTTATTTATATAAGTATATATCTATGTATATATATATATATATATATACATATATATATATATATATATATATATATATATATATATTTATACACATATATATATATATATATATATATATATATATATATATATATATATATATATATATATATATATATATATATATATATAATGTCACTATATCAGGTCCACAGTAATATTCAATGGTGAATTCTTGTTGGTTTTATAAAAAAGTTACAAAAGCTTTCGAACCCTGTCCTGGGTTCTTCTTCAGTCTAACTCAAGATGAACCCAGGACGGGGTTCGAAAGCTTTTGTAACTTTTTTATGAAATCAACAAGAATTCACCATTGAATATTATTTGGACCTGATAAACAGCATATCCCGTTCTCGATCTAGAGAGAAAGACCTACTAATAATGTCACTGTCAAGATTACATAAGCATCCAAAAGAAAACCAATTAGCTGTTAGTGATACAGAAACGACTGAGACGCGGAAGTCAAGCAGAAAACAAAGTGAAAATCAACAATTTTCATTTCTGTTGGAGAATGTTGCGCCATAAGCGAGAGTCGAGGAAGGCATTAAAGCTGAGTTATGTGGTGATTAGGTCAGGCATAATATTAATGAGAAATAAAAGCTTTTAAACAATGCTTAGTAAATGTTCATTTGTTAATTCCTGACGCAATTTCGAGGCTTTACCCTTTCCCTCCCCAGTGATTTCATCTTCCGGGGAGAAATTACGAGGGTTCCATCAGGCAGGATGCGATTGTGATCGCTTATTAGGAAAGATGGTTGCGATAGGATGCAGCCGGGATTCATTCCGGACTTGGATGCGACCGCGAGATTTAATTTTCGTCGGAAATGAGGCCTAAGAGGCCAATAGAAGGTGTATGCGATATAATACATCGTGTTGTTTCCTCTCCTCTCTCTGTCTCTTCCTTGAACAAGAAGATGAAGATGAAATGGAATAATCACAATAGAAGCAGAAATTGCAAGAATTACAGTGTTATAAGTGAAAAGAATAACTATAATTGTGCTAAAATAGATTTACCCGTCAATTCAGCTGAGAATCATGCCTGCATTCCTAGAAGTTAAAATTGTTGAAATGATTTGTTTTTTTATTTAATTTAGAGATTAAAAAGCACTTTCCATAGTCAGAATGTAATGGTAGTAGGAGAGATTTGATAAAAAAAAGCGATATATTTCTGTACACTGCTACTCACGCAAGGATATGTTATACCAATTTTATTAATAACCATTGACTGTGTCTTCCTTCTCTTCAGGTTCTTGGGTGGGGGGGGGGGAGGTGTTTGTAGAAACAAGCGATTAATGGGAGCGTGATTGTGTTACTGAAACAAAGAAGTATCAGTGTAAAATTGTGTAAATTGCGTTAAGAGTTACTGAAGTTTAAAACTATGATAAATTGATTTAAGTAGCATTTCACTGAACATTCAAGACTTTTATCATTTATGATCTTTAAATTCCTTTGGAAAATCTCCAGTTTCTATCACAGGAACAAAATCCATTAAGATGATTTCATTCTAAAAGAAACCTCTGGGCCAATGTGGGCTCCAGATACTGACCTACCAGTTATATGCAATCTATGAGGTCTTATTTCTAAACTACTTAATTCAAGTTTAGTCAATGAGGTTAGAGTATGCTTCTATGCTTCTTTTAGGTTTACTTTTTCAGGATTTCTTTACCACAACTTTTACAGAAGTTTGTAAATGATTGTGTAAACAGACACACCTGTTCGATAGCGGTTGTATATCATTGAATAATGAAATGTCATTGACTCGATTTATAACATTCGTGATGCACGTCTTTGTGGATGGCGGTTTTGTTACGCATCAAACAGCTGAAATGTAGGAAGGAGACAATTCACAATTAACCCAAAAGACTGTATTTGTAAAGAGAAGCACCACTTGCACACTTGGCCCAGGTTTTTTTTTTCTGCAAGGTGAGCAAGCAAGAAAGCTTGCATTAACCGCAAAGAAGAAGCAATATAAATTATGAGAGGAAAATGCTGACAGTTGGTTATTTTTGGTGTATATGAAGCATTATCTTAAAATTTCATAAATCGGAATTGGAGTCAGGCGTATGAGAGAGGCCTGCAACATTTCAGAACACTTCAGGGGATCGATTTTAATTATGAAGTTGATGATGATAAGTCATTCACTTTGTTTATTTCTGTAAAATGGTGTCTCTGAGGAGAAACCTTGAAATAAAAGAACAAAAATTTACTAAAGGTATTTCATTTAGTTGCCCTGGATTACTTTTATAATTAACAACGATATACGCACATTAATAAAGATCAAGAGAGCAAGCTAAACTTGGTAAACCAGCTTCCACAGAACAGAATATGGACGATTAAAAGAAAAGGAGAAAGAACAACGCCAAGTGTAATAAAACACCGAGGAAAGATTGGAAGGGAGTTACGAATCCGCACTCACTCAGCAAGTCATAAATCTTTTCGTTGTTTTGTCATCTCGATCAATTCTAGGGTCCAAAGGGCATAAATCACCTTCATGCTTCTTAGAGGTGACCTGAGTACTCTTTCTGTCCACACGAGCTATTTAGAATTTTTTTTATTTTGTGAACGCAACTCGTTAAGACGTAAGTCACCATAAACTTTTATTTCTCCGCAATAAAGATTAGAACGTATTTTTCATATAGAACAAATTTACTATGGTAAATAGTATCATGAATATCGAAAAGTCTGTAACACTGGTTGCACTCAGGGTACATTTAAACGACTTTGGTTGCACTGAAGCGTTTTACACACATTCGTGTCTATGAAATGATGGTGTCTATAAAGCTACTTCAGTATCCCCCCGCATGCAAATAAGTAGTTTTAAAGAAATTAGGCTTTTATTTACTTTTCTCTTTTGGCAAAAGGAACTGCTATTTTCACGACCTTTGGTTTTAATAACAAGCCACTCATATCCAAGGGGAAATTCTCCGTCAACGGTATTCTTGGTAGTAATCGAAGTAGCGGCCTCCTTTTCCACGACTAGAAATTAAAGCTTAAAGAGGGAAAGAAAGGACTTTTCATCCCACGTCCTATTCTGATTTCCCAAAAAGTGCTGACTAATTAGACCCTCGCTATCTTTGCAATTGCTTTCAAGATGCGATGGATTAATCCATGAGAGGGCGTTTCTATTAAAAAAGATTACGTATGAAAATTACTGTGGAGATTTATGAAGACCAAAACTATGAAAGGAAAAAAAGGAACGCTTTTTAAGAGTGTGCGTTATTACGAGGGTTGTAAATGTTATTGAGCTTCTATAGTAACGAAAATTCGGATGAAAAAGTCAGAAACTGCATTTCCGAAATTATACAAATACTCAGATATTAAGAGAAGTCCTAACACTATAGGAAACCCAGAGGTTAAAAATGCTAGGAACGTTAATAGTAGACACAAAGGAAATACAGAAGAGAAAATCATTTCACATCTGGAAGGGAGGAACAATTAGAGCACGGGAGTCAACAACAGAGCACTGAACTCTAAAAACAAACGAACACAAACTTAATGTTCTTCCCTGGCCAGGGAACTGCTAGGCAATGACCGCCATTTGCACTGTGTGCTAGAAATAGGAAAGGCATTTGTGCTGCATTATACCTTTATGGAATCTGGCAAAATTACTTCAAAAGTCTTCATCTTATTTGCTTTTTTTAACTTAGGTATTTCTTAGTAAATGCTTAAATGTTTATCCATCGGTAATTAAACGGCTTTCGCCTTCCCTCTCCAGCGATTTCATATCCCGAAAGGAAATTACACGGGTTCTATCAGGGAGGATGTGCTTGGTCGGAATAATGAGATCATGCGATCGGTTATTAGGGAAGAGCTGGGTGGGGTATAATGCAGTCCAGATTAATTCGGGTTTAGGGGGTGGGTCCAGAATTGAAGATTTGGTCTTTCTGAGAGCGGAGGACACCACTAAGGGCGAAGCTTCTTTCACATTTCGTGTCGTATTCTTTTACGCTATCTGTTTCTGTTCCTTTCTCTCTTTCTCTTTCCGTAGAAAACGATTAAACGTGCTTTGGGATTCTGCAAAAGTCGAATGATAATGGAAAAATAGTTCTCATGTATTGCTTATAGTATACGTGGTTATAATGAAAAGCATTGCCTAACCAAAACCGCATTTGTCTACGGGGGTTTCTTTTATACATAAAGTAAGCAGAAAATCCTCTTAGAATAAATGTACAATCCTAATGAAATACTTAACATCCTTATGAAATAAACATAAAACTTTCATGGTCCATATTTAATTAATCAATATGGACCGTGGTTTTTTCTTAAAATTCTTATATATGATATTACCTATCAACTATGTTTGAAAAGTGCGTCATAAGCTTACAACATAGGATTCATCTTTAGAGGCATTTACCTCGAAGCCCTAAAGGATATTAATAAATACCAAATGGTTCTGTGGCTGAAGTCCAGCTGGGATCCTCTGTAACATTCGACGTGCAAGAGTGCGGTGACTCCACTAAACAGGTTCATTTCAGAGACTAACCGCCACCAGATCCTTCGGGACAATATACTATAGCAATTCACCCAACAAACTCTCATCCCCACTGGGATCTGTATCACCTTTTTTTTTTTTTTGTGTGGGGTTGGGGGTTGGGTGGATGTCGGAAGTCCTAGTATGTTTCCTTTGTCTATTTTTAGGAATGAGATAATTTTTTAATTTTTCAGTGGAAGTGCAATTGTCTTGTACTCTATAAGGGTGCATGTGTCTCCTTTAACATCTAAGGAGGCCAAGTATTTTCGTTCTTATTAGGAGTTCAAGCATCTTTTTTTTTGTGCCTGCAAGTGTGCATGTATCTTTTATATCACTGACAGGCGACGCAGTGCCTGTATTTATGGTTTCCCTTGGGTGGGTCCATCTTTTCTTTCCTTGAAAGCGTAGGACTAATTTATCTCCTTGTTAGAGCAACGCTGAATGTAATGTGTCTCTCACTGGTAGCGCAGGAATATGTATCTATTCTACCCTTAGACTTACAGGAATAACTGACTTCATTAGGGCCATAGATGTATCCTTCTACCCTTAAGAGCAGAGTGTTTGCATCCTTTCTCACCTAGATATTCAGGAAAACGTATATTTTCTCTAATAATACTTTTTTCCTCTTCTTTACTGTACAAGAGGTCATATGTCTTTCATGGGAACAATAATAAGTGTTAGCTCTCCTTGAAAATTTAGCACTGTATATTTTCTCTTAACATGAGTGAAGGCTAATAAGCACCCGTTTTGCACCAGAAATAAGGAATATGTCTTTTGTCACAATAAGAAAGAATTACTGCATGTATCCCTTGGCGAATACAGAAATGCACATAATTTTCTCTTCCAAGGAATGCAGGAGTGCATGTTGCGCAGATCTTTTGTCGCCATGGAATTGTAGCACTGCTGGTATGTTTTCTTTCCTTATCAAAGTCCTTCAAAAGAAGGCATCGTGCTTACCCCATATAAAAAATTGGAAAAAGCACGTTAAACGAAGAAGAAGATAATGCAGGAGTAATGTATCGTCTCCTTCTTAGAAATGCAGGAGTACAATTGTCATTTCTCTATCCGGGTTTTACAATTATATGAAAATTATTAACTCCCGGATAGAGATAAGGCAATTGTAGTCCTGCATTTCTAAGAAGGAAAACGGTATATACTCCCGCATTCTATGGAGAAAATATACAAGCAGTCCTATACTTTCATGGAGACAAAAGCTACTGTACCTGCAAAATGCACTCCCGCTTTCCTTGGAAGAAAAATATACATGCTTTTTGAACTCGTCAAGGGATACTGTTTTTTCATTCTTATGGTGATAAAAGATATATATATATATATATATATATATATATATATATATATATATATATATATATATATATATATATATATATATATATTATTTCTTTTCGTTTAACGGGCTTTTTTATATATTTTTATATGGGGTATGATGCCTTCTTTTAAGGACTTTGAATTGGCGTTGGGGTAGACCGTAGCCTCGATCGGTTGCCCTGCCTGACATCGCTTAGACCCCGGTAGCGCATATATGTATCGTACCCAATCCCCAGCTCCCTTTCTCCCAGCAGCAAGAGGAGAGTTGAGCGGTTATATACTCGAGACGTGTAGGTGTCTGTTATGTTTTAGAAGATGTTGGGTGGCTTTGTTTGTGTATATATATACACCTTACTCCTGGGGCAAAAGTAGAGCCTCTATGGCTCAGTCGGTTTAGCAGCTTTTTCCCAGAGGTCTGTGGGGGGGTTCAAATCCGATGCCGACTGATCAGAGAGGCAGACACTTTGATTTGTAGACATCCGGGGTAGACTAATCAACGGATAGGTTTGCTTAAAAAAGCAAATGGGGGTGTTACAGACCTACACACATCAAAGCCAGACAACACCTTCTAAAAACATAACAAACATCTCACACGTCTCTGAATACCTCCCCTACCCAGCAACAACTTCTCGCTGCTGGGAAGAAAGAGCGTTGGAGGGATGTTGAACATTAGGCGACCGGGGACGATGTCAGGCAGGTGTCTGATCGAGACCACAGGTCTTTAGAAAATCAAAAGTCCTTCAAAAAGAAGGCATCCTGTTACCCCATACAAAAATGGGAAAAAAAGCACGTTAAAAGAAGAAGAAGAAGAAGACTCCTGGGGCAAAAGTGTACTCATATTAGGAGAAAAATGCAGCAATACAGTGCCAAATTCTCAGGGAGAGTTAACACGTATTGTCCAGCATTCCCATGGTGAGGAAAGTTATATGCGCTCTTGTACTATTAAGAGGAAAAAAGTTTTATCAGAGAAAATATATACATATTTTCCTGAGCTCCTAGGTGAGAAAAGAAGCAAACACTTTTGTGGCTTAACGAATCAATTATTCCCATAGGTCTTAGGATATAAAAGAGACAAATTCCTGCTCTACAGAGGAATACATGTCCTCACCACTGAGGTGCAGGACTGAATATATCGCCCCTGCTTAACTGTGTGTGAACACATGTATCTTTTCCCTATTTAGATGCGCAGCTCTACATACATTTTTTCTGTCTCTAAGGAGTATGGTACTAAAGGTATCTTTTCTTTCCTTAGGAGTACAGGAATTCGTACACTTATTCTCTCATTAGAATCTCAGGACTTCATGGATCTTTTCTCTTCGTAGATAACAGGACAATGTATAATTGCATCCTTTCTCTTCTCAGGACTGCTAGCCTACATGTATTTTTCCTCTCCTTAAGAATGAATGTCTGCATGTGTCTTTTCTCTCCTTAGAAATGCATGACTGTAACTCTTTCCCTTTTAAAGGGAAAAGAATTTAAATATCTTCTATCCCAGAAATGCAGAAATTTCTGCATTCTCTGTAATAGAAAACTATTGAATTGGCCATTTGTCTGTCCGTCCGCACTTTTTATGTCCGCCCTCACATCTTAAAACTACTGAGGCTAGAGGGCTGCAAATTGGTATGTTGATCATCCACCCTCCAATCATCAAACACCAGATCGCATTCCTCTAGCCCCTGTAGTTTTTCTTTCAATTAAGGTTAAAGTTAGCCATGATCGTGCGTCTGGCACAGCTATAGGTGCCAACAACACAGGCCATCACCTGGCCTTTGCTGAAAATTTCATGGACCGCGGCTGAGAGTTTCATGGGCCGTGGCTGAGAGTTTCATACAGCATTGTACGCTGTACACAAAACTCGACTGCGCCGAAGAAACTTCGGTACATTTTTTACTGTTTTTTTTTATTAAGATCAGGAATGAAAGGATTTCCATCGGCTCTCCTCTTCCCAGGGGTATAAGATTGTACGTTTCTTTCCCCTTCTTAATAACGAAGGCGTACCACGTATCAGTCCTCTCTCCTTCTCCTTAGGAGCTTAAGGGTACGTGTGGGAACGAAGGACGGGGGGTATTTTCCTTCCCTTACGAACGCAGAACTGCATATACATTCTAATAACTCACATAAAATGTCAGTTACCCAACTGAATATTTATTTGAAATATATCCCTTAATAATTTTAGGGTTTACTGTGCTTGTTTGGAAATAAATGAACTTCAAAAAGAAAAAAATATTTTTTTGAGAAAATGTAATAAAAACGTTTGATTTAGAAATATTTTCCAATCACTTTCTGTTTAAACATTGTCATAGCATCAGGGGAGTTAAAATGTTTTATTTGTCGTCTCTCATCGAAAAAACCATGAAAAGATTTCTGTTCTGAGTTCACAAGTATGATAATGTACAACGGACGTTTTCTGTTTTTTTTTCTCTTTTTAAATTTTGTAGAGTCAATACGTACAATTTGTTTTACTTCGGACATTGGAACAATTCTTTCAAACTCACAGCTGAATATTCTTTCCAAAAATAAAACTTACGTTTGGCAGCAAATATAAAAATGAATTCTTGATGATTAACATATTTGAGTTAGGTTACGATTCTATGGAATTAAATTACACTATATACAGCCTTGGGGTACAACAGCACAGTGGGAATGAAAATGTTAGGTGTAATTTAATAACAGTAAAATGGAAGAAGGAAAAGAAAGTAAAACTGGCATCATAGTGAACTCAGCGACACAAACTGAAAACATTCAATAAAGGAAAGAAAAACCGGGAAGCTTGACAGTTACACAAGACAGACGTATCAGTAAAGCCTTATTTATTGTTAATGTATCCATATCTCTATTCTTCGCATAATAAATATTCAGGGGTAAACGACAACTTAATAAACGATATCTAAATTTTAAAAGAAAGTAAGTAATCAGTACCAAATGCAAGGGCACCAATGTTAAACGTACAATTAAGAGAATGTTATTTGCGGCTGGTAAGGAAAACAATAAGGATGTATTAGTTGAGATTGGGAAATGAATGTCTGACTTTTGCCGCTCGGCAAAAAATTGAATGGAGGGCAATAATGCTCATTCCGAGGCAAGTGGTTGCCTAGGCAATGACCGATATTTGCTGTGCAAGAAAGCGACGGAAAAGCATTAAAGATATCTTTTATATCTAAGAAGTAGAAGTTTGCCATAATTATTACAGTAATTTTCCTTATGTTTGTTGGTTTATTTTTTCATGTTTTTACAATGCTTAGTAAAGGCTGAAACAGTCATGCCTGTGAAATTACAATGCCTCAACCTTTCTCCAATCAGTGATTCCATCTCCTGGAGGAGATTACGTGGATTCCAGTCGAGACACTGTGCATGGTCGAATAATGAGATCATGCGATTTCTTATTATGAAAAACCCAGTTCGGAGATTATGATGAGTCTGGAGTAATTGTGGAACTGTTCACCTTCTCAGAGTTGTAGATTCGATTTAGTTAAGAGCTAATCCCGTTGCTTAAATACCTCTCTCTCTCTCTCTCTCTCTCTCTCTCTCTCTCTCTCTCTCTCTCTCTCTCTCTCTCTCTGGCCTCCAAGCTTGGATGGGAGTGCGTTTAGCTCACAACTTGACGAGCCGTGATGGAATCTGGAACGGACGAGGAATAATAGATGGCGCGTTCCATAAAAATCCAAGATGCTTACATAGTTATTAGACGACTCTCATGGGTCGCAGCTAAAGCTGAATGAGAGAGAGAGAGAGAGAGAGAGAGAGAGAGAGAGAGAGAGAAGTGAGTTTTCGTTATTATGTCCAAACTAAAACAGTCAAAACGGGAGGACCTTGACGTGATAAACCTAACTCCACATCAGATAGTCTCTCTCTCTCTCTCTCTCTCTCTCTCTCTCTCTCTCTCTCTCTCTCTGAGTATGTATGTGTGTGCATCGCAATAAGATTTTTCACCTGCAATACATTCCTCTCAGTTATCTAGCAATCTCATTTTTTTCTTT
>NC_089744.1:14200000-14230000 GCF_040412425.1 Macrobrachium rosenbergii
CATTGGGAACGGCCTGGTGCATTTGATCTGTCCATAAAGAAAAAATGAGAGAGAGAGAGAGAGAGAGAGAGAGAGAGAGAGAGAGAGAGAGAGAGAGAGAGAGTACGTTATACATCATCAAATGACACGCGATATTTCTCCGTCAGGAAAGAAAAGAAAGCAGAGAAGCCGACAGACCGACACACGGACAGACGGATGGATGTGCCCTATATATCTTTTAGCGGCGTGTGATATTTCTGTGACAAAAGAATGGGAATGAATGTTCTGCGCCTCTCGAAAACACAAGATGATTTATTTCTTTCAAAGTGAAAATAAGGATATCCCTGTGCATGACGACGTTTTTCTACAGAAAAAACGAAAAATGGAAGAAAGAGAAAGAGTTTGATTTAAACTTCATTCACCAGCGTCTGAATTTCATTTATTTTTCTCTCCTTAAAGAAGTTAACATGTTTCATACCTCATAAAGATTCAAATAAATGCTTTTCATACAATTTTTTTCATGTGAAGACATTGAAACTCTTACACATAAAATATATATATATATATATATATATATATATATATATATATATATATATATATATATATATATATATATATATATATATATATATATATATATATATATATATATATATATATATATATATATATATATATATATATATATATATATATATATATATATATATATACACACACATATACATATATATAAAATTGTATATGTTTTCATGGACTGTTTTACAGTTCTATTCAAAAGAAAAACAATAAGTAGAAACACTATTTCCGTGTTTATACTGAGATGTTTCATCTATCATGAAACGGGAAAAATAAAAGAAAAGATAAAAACCTCTGTGCTTTGAGTCATTTCCGTGTTTGTAAAGGTAAATTTTATTATAGTATCTTAAGATTTGTGATATTTGTTTTAGCTTCCCAAACATAAATAGAAATGTAACTTTTTATCTTTACTGCGTGAAGCACTTTCCAAGAAAATAATACAAAATGAAACTTTTAGCACCTCAATGCTTATGATGCTTTATATATTGAATGAAACAAAAAAGTGAGTATCATAAAGAGGTGTTGCGACTCACTTTGAAAATTATAAAAAATAGTAATATATATAAATGTATATATGTATATATATACATACATACATACATACATATATATATATATATATATATATATATATATATATATATATATATATATATATATATATATATATTATGTTCATTTCCACCACTACATATATACACACATACATGCATACACACCTCATTTAGCCCTATACTTTTCACCAAAAGCGTGCCAGGGAGGGGTGGAAAGGGTAAGGGTGAGAGGTAGAGGTAGGGGGTTGGGTTGTGTTCGACGGTTGCAGTAAAAAGAATATGTCGCCTTTTTACGATCTGAGAGATTTTCTCGAAAAGGTTGAACTAGGAGAAAAAGATAAAAAAAATGTATACATCTCTTTGGAGCCTCATGTAGCGGGAAATTTATGATGACTGTATGTTTCAGAAATAGATATTGAAAATATATCTCTTCTGACATTTATCGTACAGGAATTTTGCTTGAAAGCATATTCTAATAAACTCTCTTTAGGTAAGAACTTCCTGGTAGCTGTAGCAAGCACTCTAGCATTGAATGTTTTGTTTTTCTGGCTTTCAAATTAAAAAGAATGATTCTTAGAACCAACCATGAAAAACGTATTATTGTCTGAATCTTTTGCAGCTATTGTGAACGCAGTCTCCCTCCGGCGAACCACTTCTGAAGCTTCCTCTAAAGATGTTTCACAAGAAGAAAAATTCATGCTAGCTCATTGCATCAACAAATTAATCTTCCAGGTAAACCTAGTTTTACATTAGATCTCAGGAAGCGTACGAGAAGTGAAAAATCCTTAAGCAATCTATTTTCTTTTCCCACTGTGCACTCTTGAAAATATACTTTCCTAAATGATTAATAAGCCCAAGAAGTTATTACGTGTTTTAGGTATGCTGGCCAGAAAGAAAAAGTCTGATTTAATCTTAACAAAAGATTCATAATGTTTTATGTCTCCACATTAATGTCTTATATTCTCTTCGTGGTTCCCGGAAATTGTTGCTTGCAAAAGCCCGAAGGTTTTAGCTCTGCTTTCATGGCCGATTCCGGTGTGCTTGCGCAAATATTGAGCTAAGCGGCTTTCTCGGGTATTAATGTCAATTATGCATGCATCAAATAATACGTCTAATTAAGACACTACCGGAATTATAATCTCAGAAGCATGCGCACATGTATATATGATAATTAAACACTTTTATATACACACACATATATATATATAATATATATATATATATATATATACAGTATATATATATGTATATATATATATATATATATATGTATATATATATATATATATATATATATATATATATATACATACATACATACACACACACAGTATATATACGGTATAGATGTAAAGAGAGATGGGCAAATGAATCTACAGACGGAGGGACTGAGAGACAAATAGGCTAAACATATAAATGTAAACGCTGATATGAAGATACACATTGAAGCAGAAAAAGCTGGAAGTAAATGTTGTTAGAAAGACATTAAAAACCCAAAATTTTCTAGCGACATGCGACATGATATCTAAAACACGGGTTACAGGAATAGTTCAGTGAAAATAATAAGTAACAGAGGCCTATAGAAATAAAGGAAGGGTAAATGTGTGAGACAAGACATTTAATTATGAAGAGTTCAGGCACTGAATAGTAATAAAATCGTTATCACATACTCTGCACGAGAAAAAATAGCGTGGTACTATTGTGAGTAGCACTATGAAAGCTAGGAAGACGGAGAAATTAGCCAAGAAAATCACAGCTTTCCTACAGAAAGCAATAACTCCGTAAGATGAGTCTGGCCAACTGATCCCTCATGTAAGGTCCTATCAAAGTTTTTTTTTTATATAGAGAGAGCAATGTCTTTGTATGCCATAAGTATTTAGGAGAGGATGTTAAGATATGAAACGATAAACCTAGAAAGATTCGTAATAAATACGCCATAATTTATAGAAAGTAATTGTTATTTCAGCAAAGAATAAAAGCCATATAGAAGGTGCCTCCAGATACAAGCTTGTTGTAGCCCTTTGCATGTAAATAAAACGATTTTAATCGAAAACCCTTAAGTTTAAAGTTTTAACATAGGATAAAACTGATGATTTTATTGCAGAGTGAGCCAGTTTTCTGTACAGTGTACAATGCTGTAGGAAACTCTCGACCACGGCCCATAAACTCTCAGCCGCGGCCCATGAAACTTTCAGCCACGGCTCGGTGGTGGCCTGTGTTGTTGACACGTATAGCAGTGCCAGATGCACAATCAAGGGTAACTTTAACCTTAATAAAATAAAAACTACTGATGCTAGAGGGCTGTAATTTGGTATATTTGATGATTGGAGAGTGGATGATCAACAAACTAATTTGCAGCCCTCTAGCCTCAGCAGCTTTTAAGATCTGATGGCGGCCAGAAAAAGTGCGGACGGACAAACAAATGCCCATCTCAGTAGTTTTCTTTTACAAAAAACTGAAAGTGAATTTAACCTAATACTCTCCGCATTCCCAGTAAATCGACGAAGAAAGAGTCATCCTATGATTAAGGAATCCGAACCCGACATGGAACAACGGGATTAAGATGAATGCTTCTAAAACGGCGGCTATGGAAATGACCCTGAGGACGATATATGTCACTTACTGCTGCGCTGCGGATCAAACACCGCTGGCCGAGAAAAGAACACAAGAAACACTTCAAAATGTAATGGAATCGTGACGGACTTTTTGATACCGTTATGTTGGTGGAAACAAGTACAGTTTAGCCCAGAAAACGATGGTGAAACGAGAATGATGGAGAGGTAGGATAGCCTAATTAAACAATTCCTTAAGCCACTGAGTTGGATAATTCCCTATTTACTGCCAAATTAACCTCTCGACATTCTGAGATTGTGGACGTGAATTAATTAGGAATTGTGAAATAACGAACCAAAAGTACCGTTAAGAAACACCGCTGGAATAAAACAAAGGAATATTGTCTCATGGACATTCAAAATATAATGATGAGAGAGCGAAATCTGTTTCTTCGGATATTATTCATATTTTATACATAAATTCACTTGGGAAGCGTAATTGTGATTTTGCTTGAAATGCAGCAACGGCTCTCGTGCATCTGACACATATAAAAGAGCTAATTTAGCGCAGGGACTTCGCCATTCGCTCCGGGTTGATTCTTTGGGAGGGAATGGCTTATGCGTTTGGAAATGATTTTCGACAAGTTAATTTCGTGATATTAGAATGTGGCACATAAAGTAAATGCGTATGTTCACTGCTAATTTAAAACTTAATTTAAAATATATTTATATATATATGTAAATATATATATATATATATATATATATATATATATATATATATATATATATATATATATATATATATATATAATGGCTGTGTTTGCGTGCCTGTTTAAAAAGGGAAGTTTTAAATTAGCAGTGAACATGCATTTACTTTATGTGCCGCATTCTAATATCACGCATACACATCATACACACATAGACACACGCACATAGATATACATAGTACATACAAACACACACCAACACATACACACACACACATATACTATATATATAATATATATATATATATATATATATATATATATATATATATATATATATATATATATGATAATTATATATATATATATATATATATATATATATATATATATATATATATATATATATATCAATATTGATAATTATATATATATACATACAAATATATATATATTTATATATATATATATATATATATATATATATATATATATATATATATATATATATATATATAATATAATGTGTTTGTGAGTGTGTGTATGTGTGTGCTGTGTGTTTGTGCATACTATGTATATTTATGTGCATGTGTCTATGTTTGTATGGTTAAATGTGTAGAATAATAATTAAAACATTTTCTTTTCAGATCATGACTAGAAACAAAGGAAGAGAGAGAGAGAAGAACGGAAATGTAAATGAATCCCACCTAAACGGAAATGGATCATACTTGAATCGTAAGTGCATTTTTTAATTTATATTTTCCTTTACGTCCAGTAGCTTAAAAAGTTCATTCATTCTTTCATATAGATCACAATAATTATTCCTTTCGTTATTAAGGTATGTTCGGAACGAAAATTATATTTTTAATGTTGTATGATACCAAAGTTAAAGGTTCTGTTTCTTTACACTGCAACTTACAGGAAACTTGAGGAAAATATTGGCGGAAATATCCCATAATCAGTACGGGCTATTTATTTCGAGATAAGCCACTAAATTTACCTAACAGTAATGCGGCGAAACAAGCAACTCCCCGTCCGAAATGTATGCGACAGTAAAGCAGAGGTTGAGAAACCATTTCTTTCCCTTACGAGGAGCCATCTCCCCTGGTGGTCTGTCTAATCCTCCAGCCATCAAGCCCGGCCTAATCCTTTATCCATTATCTGCCATCCACCTCATTATATGTGGCCACATAAACAAGGCTGAGCTGAATAATTAAAACCTAAGGGTCCTTGATCGCTGAAAGCAGCTTTAGCTGGGGGATTTGTCATGGACACCGAGTAGTTATGGAAATGGAAGGACAAAGTCAATGGGTGATTTGGGCAGATATTTGTGGATTAACAGAGGGTTTGGGAAGCTTTTATAATCCTCTCGTCTGACGGTCGTGAAGAGCCTTTCTCTTCCTTACTTTTTCCACAATCTCTGTTTTAGTAATAACTGTATAAAAACGATGTCCCTTTTACTGGTTTCTGGAGCTCTTCGAGTCCTGAGCAAGGTCTATATATGTCTATGTTCGTTGTTACGTGATAGAGTAACGTTGATTGCCTTCCGTTAGTATTTTCTTTATTTCTCTCTATAATAGCTGTGATGAAAACTAGTTTAGTGCACAAATTAGTTCTTCTGAAGCCAGTTAAGAACACTTATTAAAAACAACAACGTTAGAATAGCGTAAAAGAGCGATACCATAGGCGTACCCAGGTAGCCAAAGGGAATTAACTCCCAGAGGTTAATCATCCGTGAGTAGAGACTGGCGAAAAAGGGCGTTTGTAACTCGGCCGTAAACCAATGGCTTACGCATGCCAAACCTTTACTTTACAGATTTTGAAAGCTTTGTTGCATTCAAATATCTTGGCGATTGTAAAGTGTCATTGTCGATGAAATGTTAAGCTTCTTTTTAATTTCGTCTTTATCATATGCAGGTCTTGAAGTAAGAAACCCTTATGGCGATAATTCTTACACCTAAATTACGTCTGAACTTAGTATGTGAGGCAAATTGCAACAAAGCAGTCACTATACTTGCGGGGTTTGTCTCCAACTCAGGCCTTAGCAATGCATCCTTCAGAAACAAAACCTTTAAGCAATGATAATAATTAGGCCTCCCCCCCCGCCCCCACAACTCTTCTCTCTTTCATTTTACTTAATTTTCTGCCACCCGTTTCGTCTAAAGTAATATCCTTCTCTGTTATACCGTTGACTATCTGTATCATTCGAACTATAACCTTACTTGTTGTCAAGCAGATCCACTGTATATGTCATCATTTTTTATTTCTGCTACTGTGTAATGGTCCCCTGTCTGTCTTCGCTAATTTCTGTCAATTTCGCTTTTTAGGAATTTAAGCCCAACCTTCTATCAAGTTTGGCTTAGGAAAGGGTATAGGCTTGTCTTTTCACAGACATGCTATCAAACAAATACTTTTAGAGTAACGGTTTTGTATTTGTCGGACCTATTACCTATTTGTTCTTATAGAATTTAGGTAGTGATGTAAGACCCGCCTATCCCACCCGACATCTTTATCATTTGTTTAAATTTATTTATTCCTATATTGATGTATTTGTCAGTTTTCTCCTTTAGCAACCTTTATTGCTGCATCAGAGACTTCATTCATGTACGTTGTCAAGTGGAACTGGTTTATCTAATTATTTTTTTTTTTTCATGTATTTATTTACTACAGTCAGCCAGGCAAAAACCACTAAAAATAAACTCTGGGCAAGCCAAACAGTCATTTACAGTGACAGTAACGTTCACCAAACAGGGCGACAAACATTCCTTTGAACTTCATTAATATTTTAAGCCTGTTTTCAGGAACCAAGCGTAAAATACAACAAACAAATGCAGAAAAGAGCCAGTCAACTGCCTTCGGGATAAGAGGATGCTGGTTTAGGCGTACGGAATGAAAAGTAGGAAAGTGAAATAAGGTAAACAAAGCCAGAGGCGGACCTGTTTCTTACGGTGGAAACTGTTTGCAGCCTCTGCCTTGGCAGCTCACAGACCTGATTTATTCAGAATTAGTTTACAAGAAATCACATTTCCACATCCAAAGTGGCTCTTTCAGTCGTCTTAACGTAAAAAGCATCAAATAGAATTGAAAAGCAGAAGGTCCAATTTTTGAGGCTTATTGAGAAAGAGACAAAGAGAGAGAGGAGAGAAGAGAGGAGAGAGAGAGAGAGAGAGAGAGGGGGGATGCCGGGGGTTTGTAGGGGGAGGGATAGAGAAAACCTTTTCTCCTTTAATATCATTTTCATCAGAGTCCCAGTTAAAAATGAAATATGTTTGCCACAGATTTCGGAAGAAGGAGGGAGCTCGCAAAATGCAGACCTACTTTCTCACACACTTTTCAAAATAAAGCATCTCTCTCTCTCTCTCTCTCTCTCTCTCTCTCTCTCTCTCTCTCTCTCTCTTCTACTAGATTCGCATGTAGAAAGAATTACATTTCATTCAAGCTGAAATAGGAATTTTATGTAAACAGCGATCCCTGACTGGGATCTTTTGCCACTTGAATTTTCAAGTTAATTCCATTATATACTCGTATACTTGTGTGTTACATAACCTTCGGGAAAATATGAACATTTTCAATGCCAGGAGGATGTAATCTTTTTGTCTGTCCTTAACGAAATCGAAACAAAAAGAAATTAAAAACAAACAGGACTTTCTGTAAGATAATACTTATAACAAGAGGAAACAAACTTAGAACTGTAATCTGATGACATACTCTTTCCCATGTGCCAGGGTCTGCCTGACTGTCTGTCTGTCTGTCTGTCTCTGTTCTCTTAACGCACATTATTATACCGTCTTAAAAAATCAGAATTTGAGGTCACTCTGAGGAAGCTTATGAACATTTAGTTATTTCCTTATTTTTAAGCAATGATTAGCAGGTGCAAGTTTGAGTAAAGAGGTGAACTGGGGTATTAAAATACCAAAATATGAGGAATGAAAGCGTTAGACTCACTTTCTATTTTTTCATCAGTCTAAGAGTTGTTAATTAAGGACATAAGAATTTCGGCAATTGGCTAATAAGGTTTTTATATATAATTTATTCCATTTCTTCGTTCTTTAACCACTAAACAACTATGAGGTTTCAGGAGCCCATGTTTTTTTTTTTTTTGCAAACCCTCTTTCAGAAAAATAAAACAAAATGTCATACACATAGCTTGGCCTTTTTTCTCCGTCAGTTTAAAAATATAGAAAAATATACATATAGACTAGATGTATATGTGTAGGATTATGCATACATTTTACAGCATCAAAAAGAGAAGTTCTGGAATAGCCGGATAACTATTTAATTTACATCATTTCGTGCATGAAAAGTAAACAGAAGTACTTACGAGTCATTACTTCTGTAAAAGTAAAGAATATACCATCTTAGGAACATTCGCAAAAAAAAAAAAAAAGGTATGGTATTAAAGCAACAAATATCTCTACCTTTTCGTATTAAACTGGCTATTATTGAATTAATGATAAGTTGGAAAACGACCTATTTATAACTAGACTTATGTGCCAGTAATACGTTAGCAATTAAGTGAGTGGTGCTTGAATGTAGGTTAATCCTATTTTGTGTATTTTCAAAATGAATTACAGTTATTGTTTCATGGTTTCATAAAAAAATTGATTTATTACTTCTACACCAAAAATACCTTTTTCCTAAACTATCTGTTTTATCTTTAGTCTTTCAACAACTACAACTCTTTTTAATATAAAGAATGGTTTGTTTAATTTTTAACACTAAGCTATTTAATATTCCATAAAGACGAAAATTACGATTTACTGATTCCTGTTGTCACTTTGCATCGAAGAAAAGTACACTTTCATCCTTTAAACCAGGGGTTCTTAACCGGGGGTATCCATACCCCTTGGGGGTATGGGAACCAAATGCTGGGGGTATGGGACTCGATCTCTGGGTACTGGTATTTATTTTATTTAATGTATTAATTTGTACTTGTTAGAATGTTGAATTAGGTGTTTTCTGTATGGCAATCCATATCTACAGTACAGGAAATTCAAGCTATTGACATATTTGGAAGACATACTGGCAAACAATAGGATTGGTGATAATTATTTCGACAGTCAAGTGAAGGGGGTATGGGACCATATTGGACAATCCATTGTGGGTCTGAAATCATCGAAAGGTTAAGAACCCCTGCATTAAACTTTACATCCGTTTTGTACTGCCATTCAGTACAGGTAAAAATCCAGTAGCAACCATGAATGCCTTTTAAGGTGTACAGCAATAGTACCCGATCTTTTGTTGCTCCTTGCAAAGGGAGAAAAGTACAAATCAGTCTTTTTCAGGGCTTCATGAGAAGAAAAAGTTATGAATCCTTTTTTAACAACCTTTCACAGTAGATAAACAATTTTACTCCATTCATGTGCAAATCACATATATACATATGTATATATATATATATATATATATATATATATATATATATATATATATATATATATATATATATATATATATATATATATATATATATATATATATATATATATATATATATATATATATATATATATATATATATATATATATAATATATCTAACTGTGTAATGGGAGCAAAATGTTACCAAGCGTTTACAAGCTTCACAGCAACAGGCAAACATTGCCCTTAACTTCAACTGCTTGCTAAAGATGAAATATTTACTCCAAAATATAAGCCGACAGGGATAAACTTGCCCGGAATAGGCAGGGTAAAACGGCATCAGTTGCCTGACTGGGAGAGAGGGAGACACGAGCCTCGAAGCAGAAGAGGTGAAGTAAAAATGAATTACAGCAGAACAGAAAAGTCTAATTACTTAACCTTAAAAGACTTTTCAAGCTGAAGGGGGACTTCCAAACCTGAAAGCGACAGCCAGATGCTCGAAAAAAAAATCCATTTTCTGGTTTAATGAAAGAGCACAGAAAAAACACATCACAGAAATAAAGATTTTAAATTCTATCTTTTGACAGCTCATAAGACTGATCTCAATAAAAAAAAAAATATACCTTCGAGTGAGTACTCTCAGATTACTCAAAGTCTGTTCCTGAAGTATAAGGGCTCTCGTGCGAACGCGTAAAGACACTCATGCATACATTCATACGCACACTCACAGATATACATATATTTGTATATATATTATATATATATATATATATATATATATATATATATATATATATATTTATATATATATATATATATATATATATATATATATATATATATATATATATATATATATGTATATATTATGTAAATATACATACATATATATGTATATATATATATATATATATATATATATATATATATATATATATATATATATATATATATATATACATATTTACTAAAAGGACCTCATTCAAACTGGATGGTATCTAATGGGAAAATATGAGTTTTCTGTACAGGAACACCAGCAAAACATCCAGACTGGTTGTAGAGAACGCCTTCATAACTTGTGCCAACAACACATGGCAGGGAATACCGGAAACGTCTTTGAAGACAGCATATCTAGAAAAATCGTATACTCCACAGTAGCAAGGAAACGAAGGAAAAACGCAAGAGAACGCACGGAAAACGGGCACCTGGAAGAAGAAGGGAGCAGAGAAAGACCAAGATCACGAGGGGGTGGTGGTCAAACAGGAGGAGCTAGGCGATTATAGGATTACAAGTATCCAGCACACAGATATAAATACAGCTGGACTACGCGTCTGCTTATTGTACAGATACTTGATAATGTGGACTGTTTGTCCAAGAAAGCCTGTAACTTTTTCTGAATAATTACTCCATTAGATACCATCCAGTTTGAATGAGGTCCTTTTAGTAATTCTACTAATGCACAGAACAACTGTGTATGTGTTAATAGTATATATATATATATAATATATATATATATATATATATATATATATATATATATATATATATATATATATATATATAGGGTGTTTTTGAAATTAGAGGCCCCCTCTACAGCATAAACTAAACTTGATATAGACAAAAACAAAAATAATTCAGAACAGGTATTTATTTAAGTTTCTTTCTGAGTATTTAATATTTTTGTGGCCTCCATCTGCCTGTACCACAGCCTGCATGCTTGAGGAGTATGATTTCAGCAAATCGCAAAAAAGCTGAGACTCAAACTCCATTTCCCTGAGCACTTCGGTCACCTCTCTTCCCAGGTCGTCGAGGCTTGGTATACCAACAGAGTTCACTGTGCGCGCTTCAACACGATCATTTAAGATACTACCAGTGTTTTCACACTCACTAAGGTCAGGAAATTCACTTGACGAGAAGAAATCGATACCACTGTTTCGAAGCAGCTCCTGTGTCTGAAAAGCCTTGAAACATGGTGCCATATCAGGCAAAAATGTGACTTCTTCAACAGATGACACATTTTCAGGATCTTTGAGGAAAGGAAATACTCCACCAGTAAGCACAGTCTCTCTGAAGTATTCGCCATTCCATGACTGTCCTTTTTCTTTGATGATCCACATTAACCCTTTGGCTGTGAAACAGAGAAAAATTCCCAAACATTCAGGAAATTTCACAGCTTGGCGATAGTGCACGTCATCACTGATATCATCCAACTTTGCAGCCCAAATGATGTCACTTTTATGATTTGGCTTCCTGACTGTGTAAATGAAGAATTCGTCTGATGCGGCAACATGGAGAAAGTCAGCTTCATCTCAATCTTTAAGAAATGAACCACAAAACCATGCACGGTCTTCTCTCTGTTGCTGATTGATGTTGGGCTTGCTGATAACATGAAATGGCTTGATACCAGATTTTTTCAACTCACGATATACAGCACTATAACTTCTCTTTTTTCCTCTTTTGCTTCTAGTTCAAGCGCCAATTTATGTAAAGACTTTCTTGGTCTACCCACTTCCTCAGCTATGATTATCTTTTGACTCCTGAGAAAGGACTTCAGGCCTTCCAATATTCTCACTCTTTTTGCAATGGCAGTCATATGGATTTTTGTTCCAGTTTCTTTTAACAAAGGGTTCATCTCTTTTAATGTATTTAGCTATCCAGGAATGTGAAATGAAGGATGCGCCACTATCCCTGGCCTCTCTGAAGGTTATAGCCCGGATTCGGTCAATCCATCTGATTTCCTCCAAGTCGTTAGCCATGGTTGTATCTAACTCCGTCACTCAGTCTGAAAATACAAGAAATGTAAAATGAAAAATAGCTTAATAGAAACTTAAAATAATGTACTTGGAGATAGGCTATAGTAGAAAACTTCATAACTTTCCATTTGTTCTGTGGAGGTGGGGGCCTCTAATTTCGAAAACATATATATATATATATATATATATATATATATATATATATATATATATATATATATATATATATATATATATATATATATATATATATATGTATATATATATATATATATATATATATATATATATATATATATATATATATATATATATATATATATATATATAGATTACAATGGTAACGAAGTGTTGGAGGTGCATAGGATTGGAAAACTTTTCTAAGTTAAAAGAGGGAGAGAAAGGAAGAGAAAGATCACCTCAGATGAACAGCTAAAATAGTATTGTTGGTAATGATCAATAATCTGAGTACTGATTACAATTTTTCAGTTAGATTTAAATTTGAAAGATAAAAATACCCATGACAACAATTGAGCAAATTTCTATGTACATACCCCGTATAGATTCTTGGAATACACCGCTTGTAATCTTTATTTTCCTAGAAAAACATTTGCCTTCGGTTGTCATTCAATTCCTATGCCAGCCAAGGGTATTGCAATCATAATGCAAAATTTTAATTCTCTCTCTTTCTCTCTCTCTAAAACGACCTGCCACTCTCTTGCTCTCTTTCTCCATAACGACAGTTGCTAAAAGAAGTTATTTGCAGTATGTTTTAGTAATGGTCAATATTGACAATTGCAGGCAGATTTCAACGAGGATACAGTGACAGTAGTGCTGGCTGCCATTGAAAGAAATTGAAGAGAGAAAGAGAGAGAGAGAGAGAGAGAGAGAGAGAGAGAGAGAGAGTTACATGGATCGATGCATGAGTATCTTTGTCCAGCTAGGCTCTCACTCCGGCTGAGCTCTCTCTCTCTCTCTCTCTCTCTCTCTCTCTCTCTCTCTCTCTCTCTCTCTCTCTCTCTCTAAGTAAAATGTAAATTTTTATCCTTCCTGACATGGACTCCTTATCATAAGTATTCGATGCCATTATCGTCTATAAAATGCCAAATAAAAATAATGTTCATCTAGAAAATATTAAAGAAAGCATCTTACCTAATGAAACAATAACAAAACTCTTACAGACTTCATTATAATATTCTCCGTCCCTGTTATAATTATGTCTCATGCATATTTTTTTTTTGCTATCATTTCGACTTAAGGGAATAATTTGGCTATGCTGTGATTTATAATAGAACAGAGTCATGTTTCCTTGCCTTTGAGGAGCAAAAGATATCAATGGAATGAGTTTGTCTATAGATACAGATCATGCAAGTATGAGAAGGTTATGCTTCAAAGGTTGGTTGTTAAAGATTATCCGGCGTTGCATATTTATGAGTGCCAACCAGTCTTCCTAATTCAATCATCAAGTTAATACCGAGTCATTTATGCTGGAAATGGATTGTTATTATAAAGTAAGACATAATTTCGAATGGGAAGGATTATGTAGTGAAAATCCCACCGCCATGAAATTAAATATCAAAATCCCAGGGTAAGGATATATGGTATTTCCTTTGTTTACCTTTTATCAAAATTCCGCTAAGGTGGTCTAGTTTTTAAACAGGATAAGGATTTCACAGCTTCGATGAACAAATTAATGTGAAACAGCCTCTGAATTTTACTTCACACACTCTTACCTGTAAATGACTGAAGATTCTTAAAGAATGAATGAATAGACCTTGATGTCTTTAGAAGACTGATAAGTGTACACGTTTTGGAAATTGTTTAAGAATTATCTAAGAGCAAATAATATATATGATAAGATATTTCTGTAATGTTCTAGAGCATAAATGTGGCACTCTTTAAAAACAAAATCTTAGTGATATAGTCAGCGTAATAAAAGGGGATACGGTGAGAGACAGACAAACCGGGTTTTTTGCTTGAGCTTGCAAGACATTGCTTAAGGGGCATTCGTTGTTAGGTCTCTGCAGTACCGGATTCCCAACCCGAATTGAAACAAGTAAAAAATGCGCCGAAGTTTCTCCGGCGAAATCGAGTTTTCTGTCTGGTGGTGGTCTCAGCCACGGCTCATAAAACTTTAACCTTAAATAGAATAAAAACTACTGGGGCTAGAGGGCTGCAATATGGTATATTTGATGACTGGAGGGTGGATGATCAACTTACCAATTTTCAGCCCTCTAGACTCAGTAGTTTTTAACATCTGAGGGCGGACAGACTGAAAAATGGCACAACAGTTTACTTTTACAGAAAACTAAAACTGAATTTTTATGGTTTTCCAGGTATCTCGCCCCTGCATTGTTTCTACGCCTAGTGAACATAACATGAGAGGTGATGGATTTCCTTTAAAGAATACTAATAGTCTTAAGAACGTCTATCTCTCCCATAAGGAGAAGGAGGTAAGGATCAGAATCGTGGAGAATTCAGCTAAGGGAGTGAGGTTTGGGAGTTGATCAAAGGAGTTTAGGTATTTGATCTTTCTGAGGATCCAGTGTCATGCGGACACGTGTGTCTGTCAAAATCGATAAACATACAAAAAGAGAGATGTCTCAAGGGAAATAAAAATGGAGAATGGGAAAAATACAAATGAGAAAGGAGAGATGGAATTTGTGAAAGGAAAGATTTTAAAAGTGGGACAAGACAGGGTGCTTCACTTTATAAATCATATCTAGTGAAAGGGAGTATTCCAAATTCCAAGTTGCCGTAAACCTTATGTTACTAGAAACATCATTGTTATTATGAGTGATCATCCCCCGTTCAAGAATGAAGTGATCCATCAATTAAAGTCTAACGACCACATTTACCACTTTTGGATATGCTTACTACGGCAAGCCTTATTCATATACTTTCTTTTCGGAAATATGTGAGGCTTGATGTGGTAAACGTATTCAAAGTGTGATGAATTTTAGAAGTTAGTACATGTGGTAATTGTGAACGATGCTGCGACTAAGTATATTTATTCAGTGTTTGGAATATACTGCGTCACTTCACTTTCGCTTGATTTTCAAATTTAATGATCGTATTTATTAAAAAAATGAATAATGAGGAAGTACGAAAGTCAGCCCTTGTTATATTTTTAAAATTAGTAACACACTAGCAGTCTCTTATGGCCCCTCGCGAGTGGCGGTTGCCCTTCAGCAAAATGAAATAATAATACTAAAATAAAAGAAAAATAAGAATTGAATCCTCTTCTTAGATTTCCTCTCGCTAACGAAACCCCGAAAAGGCAGGCCTGTTGAGTACTCTTGGAATCTCCCTGGGGTCTTCCCTGGCTTCTAGTTTGCCTGGTTGGAATTTTTTCCCATCCCTTTAAAGTTTCTTTTGCAGTTACTGGTAATTCCTTCAAGTTTACAGATTCTTTCTAGGCCCAGTTTTTTTCTGTGCTAGCTTTCCCCTTTAAAGTCTGTGCTTCTTTAGAATCACGTTTTCAGGCGAAACTGTGTGTAACTAAGAGAAAAGAAATTAAAATTGATTTGGTAAACATATTTCCCTGAAGACTGGCGTGTAAAATTGCGTTCCCTTCTGTGGTAAAAGTTTCATATAAAACTTACATTCTGTATATAGCCTGCAAAGAAATTAAGTATGATAAAAAAGAAAGTGGATGGAGTGTGCTGCCCCATAAAAATAATGTTGCATTTAGTTAAGAATCAGCAATCGGTTTTGGAATGCGCTTAGCTAACAGTGAGGAATCAGATTCACCTTAATACTTTTTAATTTTTTGTTCTTGCAATTATTCAAAATTACTGTTCTATACACTGCTAAAATCGTTATTAAAACAGGTGAAGAATCTGCTTTTTCAGATATGTATCTACGGCAAAGGCCAGAAAGATGAAATTAGTCTTAATCGCAAAGTGGGTAGAATCATAACTTTCGAACCCATTTCACGAAGCAATGATAGACAGTGTTTTGCTGTCTGTCTTTGCCAGTGAAAGGACCAGGATCTTTGAATCGGAGATGTCTTGAAGGGGAAAACTCGAGCTTTCCAAATCTGTCATGCCAAAAAGAATGCATCGGAGTTTTCGGATCTGATAGGAGAGAGGGAAAATCTGGGTGCGACCATTCGTCTTGTAAAATAGAGCAGTTTTAATTTTTTTCACGAGAAAGCAAGAGTGGTAGGATTTTCCTTTACCATCAATATATCCACCCTTTAAGAAAAACGGCTTACAGGCAACGAAAGACTGTGGTATCTGAACTGATAAAAACAAAGTATGCAAAATTTTAGAGCACAAGACTTTGTGGTATTCGCTGTGATAAAAAACAAAGAATTTGGATTTTGCAACACGTGCCATTATCACCAAAGAATCACGGCTTTTAGAATCTGTTCTGCTTTAATAAGACTCGTGTGGTGAAAATAGAAATAAGATTATAATACTTAAGAACAAACAACGATTGAGATCAGACGTTGGAAGATCTGCTTGCGATAATGTAGATTAAAACTTAATTACCAGAGAAGCTCTGAGCAGAGTGAAATTAAAAGCAATTATCTTGTGTGTAAGATATGTAGACAGACAGTAAATGAGATTAGATGTTAGGGTCGAACCTCTCTCTCTCTCTCTTCTCTCTCTCTCTCTCTCTCTCTCTCTCTCTCTCTCTCTCTCTCTCTCTCCTCTCTCTCCTCCTGATGAAGAAGGCACAGGTATATTCCTTCAAGATCGGGTACAAAAAAAAAGCATGATTGGCAGTAAATTTCCGGGCCTTTTCATTCAGCCGAGATCAAGCAGCAGTTGGAATCTGTGAGGAACGCGTCTGAAGCAAACTTCAAATTAACCCACATCACTTACTCCTTTTGCACATAACTTCTTTATCACGGTTGTTTTAACAAGTTTCCCTCCGGCAATGAAGGCATTTGGCATTCGCCCGGAACCAATGGGGAGGCTCAGACGTAAGGGTCGCTTTCGCAATGCTGGGGAATGGGACCATCGACCTTGTCGTGTTTGATGCCTTGTGATCATCTTAATCACCTACATGATGCTCGAGTATTCATGTTGCCTGTTCTCCATCGAGGTGTCCATGTTGAATCACTGGTATCATGAAACTCTCTCTCTCTCTCTCTCTCTCTCTCTCAAAACACACACTCTCTCACACAAACACACACACACACACACACACACGCCTTTATTATGCAAGGATTTCAGGAGAACTATCATCATAATGAGCTCATTACAGGTGCGTACTAAAATACCTATTTTGATAGTAGGCGTCGCTAAGGCTTGTTATGTAAAAAAGCTAAATGCACAGTTAATGATGGGTGAGGACTGCCATTTTAACTTGGCATGATAAAATAGTAACTTTACAGTTGATATATATATATATATATATATATATATATATATATATATATATATATATATATATATATATATATATAATCATAGCTTAAATTAAAAGTGGTTAACCTAAAGAATAGAGCCGCGAAAGTGGGCAGCATAAGCAGAAATGAAAATTCAAAAACCAAAGAAGGTACATGAATAAATAAGTGAATAATTGAATGAGTACGTACAAGCGGAGTCTGTAATAGTTACTCATTGATGAAGCAACATCTTGTTAACAAAAATCCGAAGTGTAATGTGATGTTGAAATAATCTTTAAAGTATGTAAGAGACGGATAGACAGACAGTAATTCATCTTACAGAGAAGACTGTGCAAAATATAATTGCGCGAAGTTTAATCATTCTTATAATCCTTCAGAATCTGTGTACTAAGAAGGGCTCCTCTGACTTGAGGAATAATAATTCGCTTGCGTGGCTTCAGGTAACATAGCAGTTGCCAGCATCTGCCAGGGGTATTTCAAGTTCCAGAAGACTAACTGGAAGTAAAAAAAAAAGTAAAAGGAAAAAAGTAAAAACTGGAGTTAATGTGATTAAGGGAGTAAATGCAATTAGGGACTATTCTTTCTCGACTAGACTTGAGCTCCGCCTCCCTGATGCTGAGTTGCCATGTACTCCCATTAACTAAACTGAAAGTTATGTAATTATATCACATTTAGAAAAGGTAGGTTGCATAATCTTACTGCTGTTTAACAATGATCAAAAATATTTTAATTATTTTTATACAAATTCATGCTCTTTTCCCGAAATAAAAAGAAACTAACACAGGAATCTACAGTTTTTCAACAAAACTCAAATAGTCATCTCATACTTGGATTTCCTGCGGAAATTGTACTACTTAACATATCGGGCGCTATTGTACCGATCACCCAAAAGTGATTCCTATTTGTCCTTTCTTGGGTAAGTTAATGAGACCGACTAGTTTTATATTTTTTACTCTCTATTTAAGTTTTTGATTAACTAGGGTTTTAGTGCAATCTTACGGACTCTCCTTTTTAACAGAGGAGAGTAATGATTGTAATGAGAAGAGTAATCATGATCATTACGATCGTACAGCAGTGAGATATGGTATAACATGTTTGATTTTACATTTATTATCATCATTTAACTCATCTGTAACCTACATATGCAAAACGAGTGTTTTATTGCAGGGACTAGAATAGTACAGTTGAGGGAGGGAAACGCATCACCTGCAATTAATTTGACAAAATCCATAGACGTAAAAAAAAAAAAAAAAAAAAACGCAACACGACGAGACCATTTCAACGAGAAATGTTCAAATGCAGTCCTGCCACCCAACGCTCTTAATAAATAAATGCACGTATGCAAGTGCAGTACGTATATCAAAGTTAGATTAATGTCGAACGCTAGCAATTATCCAACAGCTTTATACAGAATCGCTGATGGGAATGTCAGAAATAAAATGGGACTCTGGCCCACTGCATGAAAATAGGAACTGCACGTGTGTGTGTGTGTGTGTCTGTGTGTCTGTGTGCCCTATTCGGAGTTTCATGATAGTGCTGATGATCATACGACACTTTCAAAGGATTTGCTTTCTGTCAGGCATTTTATGCTGGACAAATGTCTCTTGTGGGCACTGGCCTTTAATTAAACGCAATCTGTGGCAGACTCGAAATATGTCTCTGAGACTGTAAACACACGCACGGGGGTTTAAAGTATCCATTTAGCTTAGCTTTAACAATGAACTAGGTATGGAACGAATTCGATGCATGCTTTTGCAGAGTAAGGGCACGTTTACTCGAAAATGGAATGTGATAGCTGGATATAGTCTTTTTTAGAGAACTTCGTTTTCTGTTTAGTTCCCCATGGTCCTTTGGGTACAGAAATGGATTCCACTGCGCGATAAGATACACCCATACACGCACACACAAATACACACACGCACATATGTATGTATATATATATATATATATATATATATATATATATATATATATATATATATATATACATATATATAAATGGATGCATATATGTATGTATGTGTGTTTGTGTGTGCATGTTCCACATACACTCTGGAGCGTTGAGCAATTTCAACCAAACTTGGTATACATATGACTTGCCATCTGGGAAAGAATACTGTGAAGGTAAGACATCACTGGCACCAAAGGGGGAGTTGTGGGAAGGGGCTGAAATGTAAAAATTACAGAAAATGACAGATATTAGTGTCTAATCATAGTTTTCGAGACCCCTGAGATGAAAAGTGACATTCCCGATAGGGAGGAGGGTGGGAAGGGGGTGACATGTAAAAATAACCGAAACAGCAGATACTATTATTAATTCACACCACCCGTGCATCTGATATCTAACCCCGTCTCTTACGACGCTGCTGAGGTCCCTGAGAAGAATAGTGACACTCCCAATGCACTTTAAGTCCAAGTTCAGCCCCAATAGGGAGGGGTAAGAAGGGGTGGGAAGGGGGTGACATGTAAAAATAATAAAGAACAACAGATATTAGTGTCTAATCTAATTTTTGAGGTTGCTTAGGTGAATAGTGACACTGCTGATGCCCTTCAAGTGCAAGTTTAGTCCTGATAGGAAGTGGGGTGGGATGGGGTGACATGTAAAAATAATGGAAAACGACAGATATTAGTGTCTAATCCATAGTTTTTGAGGTCACTGAGATGAATAGTGAAACTCCCAATGCCCTTTAAGTCCAAGTTCAGCCCAGATAGGAAAGAGGTGGGGGTGGGGGTGGGGAGAAGGGGTGAAAAATAAAATGTTAAAAATGACTGATATTAGAGTCTAATCCATAGTTTTCGAGATCACTGGGATGAATAGAGACACTCCCGTTACCCTCCAAGTCCAAGTTCAGCCCCTATAGGAATGGCGAGTGAGATGTGCTGAAATATAAAATGTCGCAAATGCTGGGCAATGAAACTGAATAGGAGAGAGAGAGAGAGAGAGAGAGAGAGAGAGAGAGAGAGAGAGAGAGAGAGAGAGAGAGAGAGAGAGAGAGATAATTTATTGGTTGTCATTCAGAGATTTCCCATGCAGTTCTGGGTTAGTCAACTAGTATATATATACAGTGTATGAGTATATATGTTGTTTGTATGCATATATGTGTGTGTGTACATGAGTATCTTTAGTTTTATTATTAACATATATACATATATATATATATATATATATATATATATATATATATATATATATTGTCCTTGTATATATAATAAAACAAAAATCTCTAATACCCAGGTGCAGAATTAAGAAATAAAAAAACAGATGGGAAGAGAGAGAGAGAGAGAGAGAGAGAGAGAGAGAGAGAGATAATTTATTGGTTGTCATTCAGAGATTTCCCAGGCAGTACCAGGTTGGTCAACTAGTATATATATAGTGTATGAGTGTATATGTTGTTTGTATGCATATTTGTGTGTGTGCGTGTACATGAATATCTTTAGTTTTATTATAAACATATATATATATATATATATATATATATATATATATATATATATATATATATATATATATATATATATATATATATATATATATATATATAAAAGTATATATATATATACATATACTGTCCTTGTATACACAGTAAAACAAAAATCTCTAATACCCAGGTGCAGAATTAAGAAATAAAGCAAACGGATGGCGAGAGAGAGAGAGAGAGAGAGAGAGAGAGAGAGAGGAAAAGAATGCGTAAAGATGATTTTCATTTAACAACAAGTAAAAAATGCGCCGAAGTTTCTTCGGCACAATCGAGTTTTCTGTACAGCCGCTACTTCGTATAATCAAGGCCTCCAAAAATATATCTATCTTTCGGTGGACTCGATATAATGCTGTATGGGCCGCGGCCCATGAAACTTTAACCACGGTCCTGTTGTGGCCTATTCTATATCGTTGCCAGAAGAACTATTATGCCTAGCTTTAACCTTAAATAAAATAAAAACTACTGAGGCTAGAGAGCTGCAATTTGGTATGTTTGATGATTTGGAGCGTGGATGATCGACATACCAATTTGCAGCCCTCTAGCCTCAGTAGTTTTTAAGATCTGAGGGCGGACACAAAAAGTGCGGACAGAAAAAAGTACGGACAGAATAAAGTGCGAACGGACAGACAATTGTTTTCTTTCACAGAAAACTAAGAAAAACAGCCAAAAAGAATCACAGCATCATCTAATAACAGCCAATTATTGATGGAGTTCTTCAGGGTGTCTACATCCACCATTCGGAGATACGAATCATACAAAGCTCCAGTAATAGCATATAAAAGGTGAATGCATTAAGCGGATTTCTCTAGTGATTATACCTTATCACTGATTCACTATCTTTATCGAATCCAGAAGAATATTAAGTTTCAGTTAAACCTCGATAAAACTAATAATCTTGTCGCAAGTAACAGACTAGGCTGATCTAGTCGATGCAAGCGCCGTGCCAAATTTACGGTATTATCCCCTAATGGCAGTTATGCTACGAAATTATCCTTAGAGTAAGGGCGAGAGCTCTTGCGCTCTGTTGCTTCACTTTCTTCTTGTCCACATCATTTGTTTATATTTTAAGTCGTTTCATTCCGTGATAGAAATTATATATATATATATATATAAATTATATATATACATATATAATATATATATATATATATATATATATATATATATATATATATATATATATATATATATACATATATATATAGCATAAATGAAGTTTGAATTCTTATTCCAACAAAACAACCTGAAATTTAGTTACAGTAGGGATAGGTGGTGAGGAAGCGGAAGGTTTCAACGAAGGAATGTAGAAAATATTTTGGATTACATTAGAGAGGAATTTGATTGCGCAAGAGATGAATTAATGAAATTTTATTGTAATACTTCTTCACAAATTCCGCGAAGGTGACTCAAATACAAACGAAATTTCTATCGGATAACAATGCGCCAGAATCATTTTTATAGAGAATTAGCATCAAATTTTAACGCGAACTGTAATGAAAGTTTTCCGTTCCATTAATAAAGCTCGCTTTATTTATACTCCTACAGTGTATATATGTATGTATGCTTATAATAAAACGAAAGATATTCATGTACACGCAAGTATGCATGCATACAAACAACATATACACTCATGCACTTTATATATATATATATATATATATATATATATATATATATATATATATATATATATATATATATATATATATATATATATATATATATATATAAAGAATATGAATGATGATTTTTGCGATAATTTCTTCAAAAATGCTATCCTTTTCGGCGTTCGTAGACAAGTGCACAGAGCTAGTTCTTGATAGCCTCTATGTATTGGACACCCACATTTCACAAAATTCCAGGTTTACTGTGTCCACGTCTGTTTTGTACAAAGCCACTTCTTGGCTCCACAAGTATTTCGTTTAATCTAAGAATCAAAGGTTGAGGGATGAAGTGATATGATTTAAGAATTCAGTTGAAGAAATAGGTAATGGTTTCTAGTGGCGTTCCTGAGGGGGGGCGGGGGGAGGGCTGTTTGAAATCGCCTCCCGGGCCCCGAAGTGAGGGGGGGCCCCCAAAATGCGAAATTAAGAAATAAAATTTCTGAAATTTGCATTTACAAGTGCCTTTAAAATGATCCTACAATTGCTCAAATTCTAAAAATTTTCCCAAGGGGGCTTACAGCGAAACCCCCCGAACCCCCAGCTGTATTGGCTCGCTTCGCTCGCCTCCCACCCTATAAGAGGGGCCTCAAATGGGACTGTGTCCCCCGGGCTCCAAAATGTCTAGGAACGCCCCTGATGGTTTCAATGACAACAATCAGGAAGTTTTAAAAACGATAGATAAGACTCATTCGGAAGAAATTCATCACCGTACACCTGTCAGAAGCATTTGGGGGAAAATCATTTAAACAGAATATATTTTATCTTAATTTTTTTACCAAATATCACTTATTACGTTTATCCAATATTTAATTGATAGCATATTTTAAATACATCGATCTAATTCTCAGTCACAGTACTTGTATTTCTAAGGACACTGACTCTGACCCAAATTATGCCAACCTATTGTTACATTGTCATGAGTTTAATCTTATCCATAACCCCAGCTAATTGTGATGTGTGTGAAAACTTATGCAAGACAATTTGCAACGAAAGAAATTCATATCCAAAATAATTATCACTTAGCTAAGAAAGCTCAGTCGAGAAATTTAGATTACAATGTTTTTATTTTGGCCATTAAGTCGGAAATAATAATAAAAACATTTTCTACAAGATTATATGAGATATGCATAAGGGTGAAATTTTCAGTTTGTTATAATAATATCCATATTTTCCATGAGAAATAATGTTAAGAAAATTCTTATTCACGAATTATAAACAAGGAAATAGTCAATGAGAGACCAACGAGGTGCTGCATATCACTTGGCTATATTTTGGTTTGATGATCATGTGATCCTCGTCCTAAAATGGTTTAGACTGACATATGATCAGTGATCAGAATTGAACCATACCACTGAAAATACCGTTAATTAACAAGCCAAATTTCGGTACAATTCTTTAAATTGCGACAGCTTTTTTTGTTTGTTAATCACGATGCTCCTTTACAGTTTGTTAAAGTTTCGTAGTTTGTACAATTGTTGGACAATGAGTGGGAAAACGGAATGAGAAACGTAATATGATCATTCTTTTCCATCTACTATTTTAGAAGAATGAGGCGTAGATTTCAATAAATTGGTTGACGCAAACATGTGCGAAGTCATAAATAGCAAATTTCAAGAAGTGAACTGCTAGCTCAAAGTTATATGCATGGTTATGAACAGCGAGTCAAGTCTAAGCTACGTAGCCACTCATTTCAGAGCTTAGTTAAAACAGTTTTGTTAAATTATAAAAATTACGCTGGAACACTGAATAAGTGAATGTATGACAGAAAAGAATACCGTCACACTGTTGGCAGTTTTTAATAAGGTCATAACCTTTCGGTACTTCGTTTTATCTCATATCATGTTCATTATTAACCTTGTTATTAAGGTTGCTGATGTTATCGATTTCGCTTTGTTAAGGATTGCAGAATGCGCTAAGCAATAGTCGCGAATTGAACCATTCATCCTGCAAATGGAACTTGCCATCCGCCAGCCCTTTTACGAGCAAGGTCTTTTGTTGATTAAACTGGCTTGTATTTAATGACGACACAGAAAAATTCAACGCATAAACACAAACGTGGAGGATGTTCATTTTTACTCAGCAGTTGAGTTTCATTTTAAATGTTTCTGTTGACAACAAATAAATATGCTAGCTGCAGTCTCTTGGTATTCTGTGTGGATTTTTTCCACGTTTTCTAAAATTCCTTTAATTAAGTTTTCATGAGAGGAAATAATTTTAGACACTCCATTTTTTCTCTTTTTTTTTTTTTTTACTGATTGCAGTCTCGGTAATTCAATATTCTTAACGATTTACAACCGATTATTAGGGATTCACACTTGTGTAATCGTTGCATTGTTTGGGGTCAAGCCCTAAAATCGATAAATGTTTCTCAGTACAAATTATGAAGATATTTCACATTAAGTCACTATGAAATGCAAAGATGATTTGATCAGTGAGTTATCTCAATGAGTAGTTCCTAAAAACAAAAGCAGCTAATTGATCAAAAAATAAATTGTGGTGACACTGAAATGGGCTTTTGCACCATAATATACTGTTGGCCATCCATCCTTTACTCAAAAAGAATGAAACTAAATTAAGCTGGTCCAGAGAATTATGTCAGTTACTCCGTCGCACTCCTTAGGTATTTGGAATTAAAACTTGAAGGAGGTTGTCACCAAACCCAAGTCGAGATCAGAAAAGTTATTAGGTAACAATTTTTGCAATCATTCTGTTCGGCCTCAAGTCTTTTTTATAATTCTTAGCATTTGTGGAAACCGATTCTCAATTTAACAACGTTTAACGATGAATGTCAGTGGGAAGAAAAAGACAGACGTTATTTATCTTCTCAACATCTTCTCTGACTTTGCCGACTGTTATTTCTTTATATTTAATGAGTGACAAAGTGTCTATGACCTTTGTCACGTGTCTAGAACAGGAATTTTATATTGCTATTAAAGCAAATCCTGCTTTCTCACTTGAACTTAGAAATGAAGTATTACATTTACCAAACTACCGAGTCAAAGCAAACATCAATACAGTCAGCAGTTTTGCTTAGAAATATACCTAGGTGTCTAATGGATTAGGATTCCTTAGTCGATAGGTGAGGAAGATCATAAGACGAGATGGCAGTGCAACAATTTGGTCAGCAGAAAAATTGCATGCGATACTCCCAAGTGAAATATGGCTTTCATTAAGCAAGTTATTAACATACTTACGTCTGGAGGTGGGATTGCACTGGGCACACGGTAGAATGGTAATTTTTTAAAATGACTCGGCAGTTTAAACCTGCAATGGCCGTGACTGATGTCTTGTGTTTCGGTCATGCCACTCCTCTCCCATAAATTGCCTCAGTGCTTTGAAGGAAAAGAGAGAAAGATTATTCTTTGTATGTAGTACAGGCCAAAGAAAACATAAGAATGAGGTGAAATAGGAACAAGGAGTGTTATTAAACAACTGATTCCCCAATGGATCTTCTTGCTTGTTCTAGGAACAACCTCCCTTTGTTTCTTCTTTTTATTCTTTTATTCTTTTTTTATCATTTTATTTTGCTTCTTGTTCACTTGCTCATGATATTTCTCGTATTCTCAATGTTCTTGACTGTTAAGAAAGACCCGTTATAGCGACGGGCATAACACGCGACATAATAGGTACTAAAACGTTAAATTTTGTTTTATCATTTCACAGTAAAGATATGAAAGAGTAAAATATCTTAATATGTCTTCAAGCTGGATAATTATTTTCGTTTCCTATCAAAATGGTTTCATGTAATTTCGTATTGAACTAATATTCATTTCTACTGGTCACGAAAGGAATATATCGGCAAAAGTATTTCTCGTGATGGGATGTGTCTGCGTGCTGAGCCAGAATCAGTGAAATAATTAGATGGCGCGAAGAACAGTTCTTTATCTAATAATGTACAGTATACGTTCCTAGAATTTTGGTTATCTTTTCTTGTTTATTATTATTATTGTTGTTGTTGTTGCCTCTTTATTTTCTCTATTTTTTATAATACAACGACTTTTGGCAACTTTGTACCATTAGGGTTACAACGTCCCTAAAGTGACAAAACTCTCATAAACTGTTTTCATAACAGCATTTACACTAAAATCTTGCAACAGAGGCATTAACATTCCATGCTAATCTATACAAGTTACAGCATTGTCATTAACTAGTTCGTAAATGCAAAAAACTAAACATTAGCAACCGGCATCGCCTGTCTGGTATATCCTTGCGACCTTCTTTTCCTTGAAAGAAGTTTAAAAAAAAGGAAAATAAGAACAAGTGGAAGAAATCCAATGGCGAACAGCGCATGCAAAAAAAAAAAAAAAAAAAACGTAGGTCAGAGTAGCAACTACGGACGCCATATCGCATCTAGACGTCCATTTATTAGGGCGGCGCGGGATGACCACCCTTTTTGCTCGCAGGTGCAAACAGGGAGGGCGAACTAGAAGGTCACGGCTGACGGGTACCCTACCCCCAACACCCACCCTCTCGGAAAAGTGTTTCCTGTCAGAAGGCTCGTGCCCTCCGGATAATTATGCTACCATAACCTTTTGGTTCTTGCACCAGAGAACAGGATTAAGCCCGAGCCTTCTGTGCATAATTCGAAGAACAGGCATCTAGTGAGGCCCTCCGGTAAATTTGAAGAGCAGAACCCTAGCAGTCTGCGAAGTTTTTATGCGCAGAGCTATTTGAAGGTTGCCGAAGTGAACAGGGGTATTATTATTTTAGCCTTCTTTATGACCTCGAAGGAAAAATGATGAGGTTATGAGACAGAAATTAACAATTAATTCGATGGAATATGTTTATTTTCGATAATGAACCTTCTGGATTTTGCGTCCTTTCTGCTTTAACTGGATTGAGCTTTGGAGTAATTTTTTGATGAGAAGGAATTTGCGTAAAAGTTTTAGATAAAATTGAACTATGTTGAAAGGTTAGCGGCCATCTCTCTCCCCTCCCTTTACCCAGACTCTCTCTCTCTCTCTCTCTCTCTCTCTCTCTCTCTCTCTCTCTCTCTCTCTCTCTCTCAAGTAGCAAATGCGTCACTTGCAAAAACCCAATAATCCTGAAAGAAGGCAAGCCATTGTAATTACAAATTATTAATGACTTTATATAATCCTCCAGCAATGATAATTATCTGATATGCTGACTAAATTGGTACATGATTCAGTAAAGAAATTTTTTTTATTAAATGGAATGCTGCATATAACATATGAAATACTAAATCACAGTTCAAATGAACAAGAAGTAAGATGCTGACTTAATAAAAGACTGAGGAACGAAATATTCTACTCGTATGCACTTATGTAGGCTATATGTGCCTATTGCCCATTATCAGCAGTCAAGCTACTAAGCATTCAAGTTACTTTATCACTTTTATTCTTATTCTTAATAGAGGTTAGGCGCAGGAAGAGAGGGATAAAATCGAATATCATGAATTACGAAATCATGAAGTAGAATCTTGTTTGTTCTATCCGCTTGGAAAATCTCACCATTTGCTTTTAACTGGCGTTCAAATAAATGATCTTGACTGGCGTGCGCAGATATATATTATGTAATAAAGGTGATGAATGTAGCTAGTCGTGTTTTTAGCCAGTTTCTTTAATGATGAGTTTCGACACTATTTTTGACATATTAAGCGAACTCTCCTATCTCACTTTTGATTCGTGAACACGAATTCCACTCTTACACAAATAGTAGGCACCTTCATCTAAAATGCGTTTGGAGGCTACATGATAAGATCTCAAGTTTCCTTTTAGATGATATTCGTCTAAATAACTGATCTTATTCTGACGATTCGACTTGTAAATCTTATGCACCCTTACTGTTTACTGTGCTAATCTATTCACAGTTGGCATTTCTGGAATTTTTCTTTGGCAAAATATTTTTTTTCTGAAATTGAGTTAACATCTCGTAATCTACAGTTATTGGCATTTGATAAAAAAAAATACATATATATGTATGCATACATACATACATACATACACACATATGTATATATATTATATATGTATATATATATATATATATATATATATATATATATATATATATATATATATATATAATATATAAATATAGCTTAGTCTGATTCGTCGCTTTGACACCTGAAAAAATAAAACAATACAAACTTCATTCATCAAAGAAAGTTCTAACCCAGATACTTGCGCTCGTTTAAATGCTGTTGAGGTTGTACATTTGTGATAGTTTGGCAAACTGCCGTTATTGCTGTTAAATTTTTGAAAAGTAACGACTATAGCATGTCCTAATAAAGGCCCTCTTCTATATTTTCCAAGTGAACCCCAGGGTGGCCATACCTTATGGGTTACATATTGACCAATAAAGTCACCGCGCCCAAGTCATGAAAGGTAATGAGATGCTGAGTACTAATGACTTTAGTCACGGAATGGCGTTTAGGTAGATAAGGTGATAAGGATCTGCTTCCAAGTCATTAAGAAGTTGTAACTAATGGAAAAAACGTGATCTGATGTGTAATTTTCTTTAGTTCGTTTCCTGCAGCGAAAATGTTTATCATATATATATATATATATATATATATATATATATATATATATATATATATATATATATATATATATATATATATATATATATATATATATATATATATATATATATATATATATATATATATATATATATATATATATATATATATATATATATATATATATATATATATATATATATATATATATATATACAGGGTGTTTGAAATTATAGGCCAACCCCTCTACACCATAAATTATAGTTGATATGGACAAAAACAAAAGTAATTTAGAACACGTATTTATTTAAGTTTCTCTCTGAGTATTTAATATTTTTGTGTGGCCTCCATCTGCCTGTACCACAGCCTGCATTCTTGAGGGGTATGATTTCAGCAAATCACAAAAAAGCTAAGACTCAAACTCCATTTCCCTGAGCACTTCGGTCACCTCTCTTCCCAGGTCGTCGAGGCTTGGTATACCATCATAGTTCACTGTGCATGCTTCAACACGATCC
>NC_089744.1:14235000-14237500 GCF_040412425.1 Macrobrachium rosenbergii
ACACACACATATACAGCTACAGATTTTTATAATTATGTATGTATGTATGCATGTATGTATGAATGTTTATATTAATGTACGTACCACAAATCAAAAGGTAAAAAAAATTACACACGCACATATCAGATTTTACATGGAGCCTAAAAGACTATCTCTCTCTCTCTCTCTCTCTCTCTCTCTCTCTCTCTCTCTCTCTCTCTCTCTCTCTCTCTCTCTCTCTACTCTACTCTAATTTGCACCTTAGTAAAGAAATAAGTAAGTATAAAGCATTAGCATGTGTGCTAAATGGAAATTATCAAGTCTCTTAGGTAAAAGAAACCTTACATCTTTGTTTTTACATTTATTATATCACCATGAGAACAGTACAATTTACAGAGAAAGAAATCACGAGGGGAAACCATATGAAATGAACGTGGCTGTTTTTAAGGTTTGCTCCAGCTTTAAGAAATCTTAAGAAAATCTGCTGTTAGTTTTTAAATGAAAAATCTTTCTACAGTACGGGAAGGATAAAAATAAGGAATATTAAGAAAATCTGCCTTTTTTTATGAAAATTTTAACTTTTCTATAGGGACGATAAAACTAAAGGTTTGTTTGTATTGCATCGAATATCCCTCAGAGGGAATTGATATCTAGATATCAGTTTATCGTTGACACTCCCGTGACGAGGCTTTGTAGGAATGGCGAAGCATCAATACTTGAGAGGTCACTCCTGGACTGAGGAAGCCGGGTTAGATGGCAGATTCAGAACATATCCTTTGTAAGATGGGTACTGATATCCCAGCTAACAGCTATCGTTTCTTAATAGCAGCATGCTTTTCTTCCTTTGTTTAGTTCATTATCTGATTGCCTACTGGACTGCCTAGCTGACCACAACGCAAAAGTAGCATTAGTAGCAGCGATAAGGACAATAAACGATTCAGTTACGTACAAGGAATCGATGTTAGATGTTGGTGTCACGTTTCATGAACCCCACGTCTCTTTCACTTCTTCCTAGCTATTGAATTTACGGAAATGCATACACACACATACATGTACATAAACACACTCACACACACATATATGTATATATATACAGTATATGTATGTATGTTTTGTATGTATACATACACACATATATATATATAGTACAGTATATATATATATATATATATATATATATAATAGTATATATATATATATATATATATATATATATATATATATATATATATATATATATATATATATATATATATATATATATATATATATATATGCAATTATACAAGAGCAAGATATTGCAAAGAAATTTATTTCTCCCTGTTAGTTCTGAGAACGTTATATTTTTTAAACAGTAGTACATTTAGAAACAACAACCTTTTTAGCCATTTGCCCTTAATTTTTTTTTTTAGACTCGGTAACTTGATGAGAAGCCAAAACAGGTTAGAGTTGATTTATAAAAGAAAATATCCATTAAGATAACCTTCCTTTTATCAATTAGGAGTGGATTTTTTCTTTTTCACTTATTAACTATAACTACTTTCTTACTTAAGGTCCCTGTCCTAGGTTCCAAACTTGTTGTTGTATATTTAAATACTCTTCCTCTCCTGTATGGTTTAATTACTAATTGTTTTTAGGATTCCTGCTCTCTTTTGTTTTCCTCAAGAATTCTACTGTGTATATTCAACAGCTCTGAGGAAAACTTTATCTTAGAAAAGCAAGCTCACCAAATTTGGAAATTTACCTCTTCTAATGTGCTAGTCTCTCTCTCTCTCTCTCTCTCTCTCTCTCTCTCTCTCTCTCTCTCTCTCTCTCTCTCTCCAGTGAAGCCTAATAGATATAGCATTATACAGTACTTGGAACAGAAACGCCAGAGGAAAGACATTAATTCAAGCACGGACGGGAATCACATTGAAAAATACAACCTCATTATTCATGAGTTGTTTTACTGAAAGATTATAACGACGTCATTATCTTTAAGATGGAGAGCCTCCGCCAATTGGCCTGAAGTAACACTGATACTGAACTCTTTTCCAACACACGACTTCCTCTTCCAATGGAGGTAAAGTTAGGTATTTTATAACCATTAGCTCCAAATCACACTCATAGGGCGGGTTATCCCAGCTAATGTACGAAGATAATTTTCTTTAATGTTTTATACATTCTTCTATGTCTAGGTTCTTGCTCATATTTTGGAAGATTAACGGGCAGTACTCTGCTTCTCCAATTTATCGATTCTTTAACATCCTCTCTTTATCTTTTGATAAATTTGACTAAAGCCTACTGTGTTTTATTTGGGACATAATCTATTTTTTCTTCTCAAAATTTGTCTATGAAAAGCAAATGTATCAATAATTCAAACACAATAACACTTTTACCTAAGCGTTCGACTTTAAATATTGTGAAAGGATAAATATAGGGAATTCGTTTTCAGTGCCAGCAAACTGTAGTTAACAATATCGTCACGAAAATGAGTGTAATCTACCTCATATTTTGATGATATACATTTTTCAACACAATG
>NC_089744.1:14247500-14292500 GCF_040412425.1 Macrobrachium rosenbergii
ACCGTACCTCATTTCTGGTGCGTTAAAGAGTAATTGGAAATTCAATGTGATCGAAATATTCCTCAGTTTTTTAGCTGGCCTGGATTGTATCTCTTTTCACCTTGCAGGATTGGTACTTTGTCACTTTCTTTCCTGTTGTGACTAAGGGAACGAATAATAATAATAATAATAATAATAATAATAATAATAATAATAATAATAATAATAATGAAAGTAGTAGTAGTAGTAGTAGTAGTAGTAGTAGTAGTAGTAGTAGTAGTAGTAATAATAATAATAATAATAATAATAATAATAATAATAATAATAATAGCTTTTGAGTTTTCACATAAGAAAGGAGCTTACCATAAATAAACTACAATGTAATTTTCGTGTAAATCTTGATTGACCAAAACCTTTCAGTCAGGACATTTACTGATGCATTTAAATACTAGGACAGAGTAACCGCTGAAAAGACAAATCGAAACATCCGCAGTAAAATGTCTGTTTTCTTCGTGTAGCGTCATTCGCTTCACAAACTGCACCTCTCAGGATCGTGAGATTAAAGTCCGCAGGCGATCCGGATGAGGAAATAGAAAAACTAGCAACATTCGACATGGCTTGGAAGGTGCGTTGAAACGAAACTTAACAGAAAATCGACCATAAGTCAGTCATTTCACGCAGTTATCTTCGTCGTTACGGATACGTCATGTGACAATAAAGACCACGTGATTGCTGCCTTAAAAATAGAGATAACTGTTTAGTACTTAAGTGGATGAGTTCGCAGATATCAGGGATGATGACCAACCTATGGCTAATGTACTGTGTCAAGGCACAAAGGCTTTAGAAGAACGAGGTTCGAGAAACCGTTCGAGACCATTAATCAACGTCAGCGCTCTTCTTTCTAATTAAATTATTAATGACGAACAGACCCCGTTAACCTCTTTGATGTCCGTTCAGCTCTCTCTCTCTCTCTCTCTCTCTCTCTCTCTCTCTCTCTCTCTCTCTCTCTCTCTCTTCCTTTATAATTTCACTGAAGAATCTATTCTAATTTTTTAATTTTATCTTTTTTTTTTTTATTTTATTTTTTCACTAAAATCCATATTATTTAGGTTTCTTTTTTATTTTTATTTTGAAGGGGGCGGTAGCAGCGAGTCACAGATTCAAAATCACCCACATTCCTGTCATGCATATCTAAGAACAAAACTATATAAAATTGGGAGGACAAACAAGGCGCACAAACACATACACATTATATATATATATATATATATATATATATATATATATATATATATATATATATATATATATATATATATATATATATACATTTATATATATATAAAACTCTAATGTTATAGCACGGACATAATTCAAGCAACGCAGTCAAAAGCAGCGGTCCAAAACTATGAGAGACTGCTCATCCTGGCTTCTTCTCTGGTGTAGGACACAGATAACACATTCAATGTAGAGCATTCTTAAACGAGAACAGTGAGTCGGTCTCAAGACATAACTGAAGACTCTTATCCTAGTCGTAAGGTAAAGCAAAGCTAATAATTAGACCGAAAGCCTTTGATTTAGCCATTTCAAGGAATGCACTGTACATAAAAAGCTCCATAGTCCTTATATAAGAATAATAATTTGTGCACGAACACGGAAGACTACATGAATATGAAGGAATTGTTAAAAGAATAAAAAAAAAATGGCAGATCTGAACATTTTAATGTATTCTCCAGTTCTCAAAAATGTCATGGTACATAAAAAAATGTTGAGATGTCATGAAGGATGTTAGACTTGGAAGTATTAAAGCGCACCATATATTGTATTCGTAGGATTGATTTAAAGAGGCTGTGTAGTTCAACGAAGAACTGTTTTTCAAAATAAAAAACATATAAGAAGTTCAGCTGATCTTGGATGACTTCATTATTACAGATCCATGATAAACTTTTCTTTATATTCTTTTCGATTTTTCATTGTTTTTTCCTGGTTGTGCGACGGTCCATTGGAATGTAATTATCTTTCCCTTCCTTTTTTAACTTTAACTGAAAGAGGAGCAAGCCACAAGATTGCTATGCAAATTGATACATAATTTTTGTGTTCTTAAATCTTCTTAGAGACAAGGAATTTTCATTACTGTCTACAGGCCAGAAAAAATGGGAACAAGTTACGAGCGAGAATATTGAGTAGTTATTCATGGGCGTGTATGTGTGTGTGCGTGTGTGTGCGCGCGCGCACGTGTGTGCAACTGTTGGAGTATTTATCTCAGTAAAGAAAATAAAATGAACAAATGAACTATGGATTAATACAGCGAAGTAATCTTACACTGGTATAATGTAAAAGTCTTGAACTTGATTTGTAAATGTGGAGTGCTTATGAACACAAGTCTCTCTCTCTCTCTCTCTCTCTCTCTCTCTCTCTCTCTCTCTCTTCTCTCTTCCTCTTGTTGTTCTTCTAGCCCTTCGTTGGCTGAGTCGGTTGAGCTTTAGACTGTCACTCGATAGGCCGGAGTTCAATTCCCACGGCCGGCTGATGAAGAGTAGAGGAATTTATTTCTGGTGATAGAAATTCATTTCTCGCTATAATGTGGTTCGGATTCCACAATAAGCTGTAGGTCCCGTTGCTAAGTAACCAATTGGTTCTTAGCCACGTAAAATAAGTCTAATCCTTCAGGCCAGCCCTAGGAGAGCTGTTAATAGGAGAGCTGTTAATCAGCTCAGTGGTCTGGTAAAACTAAGGTATACTTAACTTTTTGTTGTTGTTCTTCTTCTTCTCGACAGTAACTATAGTAATTTTCGAAACCCATTAACAAATGAGACGTAAAGAGCCTTATTGTATAGGAAAACAGCTAATTTATTTTTCCAAGAGCAACAAAACAATGAAATGAAAGTAATGCAGAGAGAGAGAGAGAGAGAGAGAGAGAGAGAGAGAGAGGAGAGCCAGCCTAAATTAAACGATCACAGTGTAGGCGCAGCGGGAGAGGATGTGAAAAAGTTGAATACACAAACAGAAAGACAGACAGGATGACGTTTAAGGCTGAAATTCTCTAATAAAAAAAAAAGACAGACTGATATCAAAAGAAAAATGCTGATAACGTCAAGACGGCAGGCGTCTTATGATTAAGACTAGGTCACTGAATTAAAATACTGTATTTACCAATTGTGGGTTTTTTCTGAGGTGTCGAGTTACTGGGAAAAAATACATATATATTGTGTATGTATGTATGTATATATATATATATATATATATATATATATATATATATCACTCATGCTGGCGAAAAAGGGGGTAAGTCCAAAATGGAACTTTCGAGAAAATTGCATTTAAAGTTTTCAAATGCATTCAATAAATCACTGATAGAAGATAGCGATCTGAACTCTTTACTAAATTTAAAGGATTTGAGGTATTTTTCATGCACTATGAAGACATTAATATATTCAAAGTTCTTATATACTTTTAAGGACTTACCTCTCTTTGACCATTTTGTTATCAGTACATATCACTTTTTGACCAAGACTTGCCCCTTTTAACCACTTTGTTATCATTACATATCATACATATCCCTTTTTAACCTCATTGACCTACTTGTCACATAGCTCTTTTAGGCTAATTAAATGCATTTTTATGATACTATAACTTTATTTTGTAAAGAAAATACCGCTGATGATAATTTTCATTTCTCAAGAGGGCCTATTTATTTATAATAAACGGTTAAATGACAAGTTAAGTTGGCATTGCATAATCATACAAAAACAAAAGGAATATTTTTCTCAAAAATAAAACTTTACAATTTTTCAAAGACTCATCTAGGTATAATAAACCGTTACAGAAATACAGTTTTAGTACAGTCAATTCATTGAAGAAAATTAGGTTTCCATAAAAAAAAATCCCAGAGACTTACCTAGGTATGATAAAATGTTGAAAAAAAAATTCCCAGAGACTTATCTAGGTATAATAAAATGTTGAAAAAAAAATTCCCAGAGACTTATCTAGGCATAATGAAATGTCAAAAATTATATCCTCAGAGATTCATCTAGTTAAAGAAATACAACTTTAGTTAGCATTGCATAGGTGTAAAAAGCTATAAATTGCTTTATTCAACAAATTCCCTAAGTCAGGATCACAATCCTGAACATTACTCATATCTGGTAGTGCCTTATAAAAATCGTGAAACATAGGATCAACCAAAGGCAATAGATCAATCAAGTCCTTCTTTTTTTCTTTACTGATAGACAGTAATGAATGATATTCCTTTTTGACATCTATCAAATTTGGATTATCCTGTCCTCTTCTTTTCATATCTACTTGTTCAAACGCCTCCTCGTTTGAAAGAGATCCTTTATACAACAAAATTCCAATGGGGCGCTGATACCTGAACCACTGGCACTGTGACCAGTTAAATTTGTCATTATTGCTGTTCTTTGATCTTTTTACCAGAGGGCCTTTAAATAACTGTGCGTAATCATAAAAGTCCTCCTGAGTCATTGCATGAACCTGAAATCTTCTTCCTGCCAATCTTACCAGCTGGTACCAGTCACGTGGATGGTGGATTGCAGTGGCTCTCCTTTTCTTGAGTCTTTCAATGACAGAGTGGTCGGAGTCACACTCCATGTGTGAATGACCGGAAATGAGAAATTTGTGATCTATTGTCAGTATATTAGGAAATTTGGACAATGCATGCATAAACATAGCAGCCATATGGGAATTTCTATTCTGTCCGGCGCAAGCATCAGAATAAAAAATTACGTGCTGAACATCACTGGGCAAATTCTGCAAGATATTCATTAGACAAGATGCTATTTGATTGGCACCTCTAGCAGCAATGGTTTCGTGCCACATAAAACAGTCCACTTTTTTATTGACATTATTGTGAACAGTGAGATTGTATGTCCACAACAAGCGCTTATAAAAGCTACGGAAGACTGTAAGTATGGAGTGGGGAGACACTGTTGTAAGTCAAATGTGTATGTTGCAAATGAGGGATTTTCGCAAGCTAACTTTTGTATCATCTCTTTTACGACTATAGGCATTTTCAGCTCTTAACAGATGACTTTCTTTTTCGGCTTGTAGACGTTCTTTCTTTTCAGGGTATTGGTGATATCTAATTGCATCTTTAACACATCGCAAGTATGACATGTGTCTATTTTAGGCTGTTTGAAACTCAAGTTATGACAATGAAATCTTTTCTCATATGTAAAGCGTGTTACTGAGGACTCTGGGTAGCGTTCTTTAAACAACGAATACATTTTTGCTAATGTAAGTGTTGATGACAAATACTTTTTGGAGGAGTGTGCCCTAGAATAATGACTCTCGTATGCTGGAAATGATTTGATATGATCATCAATTTTAGAAAGTTCCTCTTCTTTAATACGACGTGGATTTGGAGTTGTTCCTCTCCTATCCCCTCGGCTCACTCCAGAGGCAGTTTCCTTTTTCTTTTTCTGTAATACTTCCAAGAACTTTTGGTTTCACCAAACACCCTCAAAAAGCATTTTTGACAAATAGGATGTCTTTTCATTTGAATTTCTAAGGCATACTCGTAGGTTACATCTCGCACTCTAATGTTTTCGCCGCCTCCATCTCTTAGGCGGGTACGTAATGGGTTCTTTGGTGTAATAAGAGTTGCGAGGTAGTTTCTTCTTGAATCTACTGAGCCCAAATTCCAATATTCAATGAATAATATTTGCAGATCTTCATCATTGAAACGTTCGGAGCATTTCAATCTACATTGCTTTAGTGGACTTTGTTTTCTAGCGGAAACTAATTTACCTGACGCAGTCGTATACGATTTACCGGTCTGTCGACACTCTTTTTCTCTCTTCGTGCTCTTCTTGAGTACCTTTTCATTGAGTTTGGCAAGGTTGTTCATCTCTTTGATTTTCAGCTTCTTGACTGCCCTCTTCCTCTCTTGGATGTTCTGCTTCTTGATTGCCCTTAAGTCTAATCTCATGCTTACTGTTATTTTCACGAGAAATTGTGGACGAAGACGATACACTGCAGGTTTCATCAGTAACTTCAAAATTTGGATCTTTTACACTATCATCATCATCATAGAAATTATCAGGCGTCTCATCATAATCTGTTATAAAAGTATTCAGACTGTGTTAATATCAACAATAACTTGAACATTATACTTGATTTTAAAATTAATTTTATATTTTTGTTTTGTTATACTGAACAACCGTGCTCCTGCCATCCACACAATTACATTGAAAAATCATGAAAAATGACAAATGACAACATACATTGCAAAAATATAATTTCTACAAAGTTCGTGGTTTGTCAGTACCTATAAAATAGTGAAAAACTCATTTTTAACTAAAAATCTAACCATTTCTCTGACAAACGATTGTGATTTTCAAATTCTATGAGCAAAAGTACATAGAAAATTCTAGTTACAATGAAATTTAGTGTCGACCACCAAACACGAAAGATCCGTTCATATAAAAAAAATTTGGCTCTTCACAATACAGCTGCCGTGAAGGCAGAAGCTCATTTTGTAAGGCGAATTTTAAGCCTAACTAAAATTGTTAGGCTCATAAACAAAGTTCCTACTATTGTTTACCACTGGTTAATAAACAAAGTTGATGCTATTTATACAAAATCTAAGAAATGACATATGCCTTTTTGTCTGAATAATGAACATCTCAAACCACAAACACTAACAAATATGACGTGTTACCATATCCTACTTTCATGTGAACAAGTCATAAAACAATCAAAAGTACAGTATCCTTCAGGTTTGTGATGTACGTCGAACAAATAGATTGTATTACATCTATAGTAAATCGTATTAAAAAATTACTTTATAATATGAACAAATTTTTACCTTAACTATAAAAGGAACATGGGTTAACTGCAGTTTAGTGGGACACCAATATCTACTATATAGGCCTAGAGCCATTATTTTGTAAAAATGCATAGAAGAAAAGTTAATCAGCTATTCGAGGGGTAGTGTTAAGATCGACGTGCAAGTCGTTAATATTCATTATATCGAAAAATTTTATAGAAGAAAAGTTGTTCAGCATCCCTTAAAACCCCTGAAAACATACTTCTTATACCGATTTATGACAATTTTCAGTTTACGTAAAATAGCACTTATATTCCCTTACGGGGGTCCTCCCCCAGCTAGGTAACACGGGGTTAGGTACTGTGAAACTGCCTACTAGTTGAGGTTAGATTTGGTGTGGTTTGGTGAGGTTAATGGCCTGTTTTTCTAATTTTTTGGGAATAGGCCTAGGTTAAGGTTGCATGTCCATCTTAACAAGCTCCAACTGTTTGGATTCATACTTGGAAATGGCTCATTTCCGATAGAAATAACTATTAAAATAATTTTAAACACATAAAAAATGGCACTACAAGTAGATTTCCCGTCAAAAGGAAATCACTGCTCGGAATTAGAGGTGTCCCACTAAACTGCAGGCATCCCAGGAACATCAATAACATACCTTCATTTCTTTCCTCTCCAAAGTTATTAGCAATAAGCCAGTGTTTGACATTACTTTGGCGGTTTTCCAGGTCCATTTTTCTTCTTTTCTCTGCATTTTCGTGTAATGCTTTGTCAAGAATTCGACGAGCACGTGATTTAGATGCATCCATCACCAAAACCGTTTTCAATTTACATCTATACACAAGTTCATAATATTAGAATCTTATAAATTACTACACTCCTGCAATCAAAGGCGAGTTGTAATCAACACTGAAGGCGAGTTGTAATCAACACTGGTTAATACGCGTTCAGAACGACGACACAGCTTACAACACGTCATATCTCTCTATCTATCTAGTGCGTGCGGATGTGCCAAGCCGCACTTAGGTAGAGGGAACGAGTTTAGGGCCCTGTCTCGGGCAACAATAATACACATTCGTGGAGTGCATTAGCTGCTAGGCCTAGTGGGATTAATACTGGCATATTAAATGAAGAAGAAGAGTATGAGTTTTATGACTAGATTAGAACTAAAATTGCAGAGTTATAGATAAAAAGTGAATAATTACCTAAATATTAATAAGTTTGTTTACTTAACCCTTTTGACCTATATTGAAAATGTAGTTAAAAAGGGGGTATGTATCACTTACCTCTTTGTTCGCCAATATAATGCTATGAATTTTAATGAAAATGTGGTTAAAAAGGGGTATGTTCTACTTACCCCCTTTTTCGCCAACATAATGATGCTGCATGTAGTTATCCCATAAAAGACTTTTTGACGTACTGACTAACATATTCACAGTACACTTACCCCTTTTTTCCCAGCATAGTAGCCCATTAGTGTTTTAGCAACATTTTTTGGCAGTCATAACTCATTTATATACATACATATATATGTTTTTGGACTTACATATATATATGTATATCTATCCCTATATATATATATATATATATATATATATATATATATATATATATATATATCGCCAGCATTAGTGATATACTCTGTTTAAAACAAAACAAATAACCTCTCCATGTTACAGGTCTCGAAGACAGGTCTATAGTCAATTACATATAATCAGCCATCGTTTAACTTGATGCTAGGTAATGGCCAGTTAAGCTTCACTCTGTACACTTTAGGTTCATATTACTGACTTCATTTCTACACGTTGTTTCTTCCTGGGTTTATTTATAATCTCTTCCCTATCTGAACCCCTCATTCCAAATGTTAAGTCTTCTTGATGGGCAAATGTTGACAAGGTGTTCACCAATAATACCCATTCTTGTATTTTCAAATATTTTATGGCTCACCTCCCTTCTCTCGCCCCCTCCCCTTCCTCTCTCTCTCTCTCTCTCTCTCTCTCTCTCTCTCTCTCTCTCCAGCTTTGAACCACACGCTGTAGCTTATTCTACTCACAACTGGATAGACCAGTATTCGATCCACGAACCAAACGAGAAGTTAAGCGGTATGGCTCGTTTCCTCAAAATCCAGTATTCCTCAATGGACCAAAATATTGAGTAACTTGTTGTTTATCAACTGCTTTTGGATATAACTGGAATGAGATCAAGAAGAAAGAGAAAAACAGATACAGAAGACGTTGAGTGAGTGCTGCTCCTTAGGAATGTATACCCTTATGAACGAGGGGCTGGACAAGGTCTTAACTCGTCGATATTAAACCATTTATATGATATATCAATCAGACCATTTGTTCCTCTCTCTCATCTGCTTAATATGTCCGTTGCTAGGTGTAAGCACACTGTCGTTAAATCAACAAGGTCTCTGTCGAAATATCCCCCAAAATTCACTTCAATTTATCCTCTTCCGTGCACCTTAATAAGCTTATCAAACCTTCTGTAGTTCTGTAATCTTACCACGTACATTCATCTGCGATCTTCGAAGTCTTCACTACCTTACCTTTCACCTTTGTCTCCCTTGGTGTCATATAGCAACGGTTTGTTTATCTAAAAAGATAGTTACTATTCCACTTTCCATCTCAGTTGTTGCGCACTCAGGGGCATATATAGCCAGGAAATCTATTTTGCTGTTATAAGATCTTCCATTAAAAGTAGATAAACCTGGTATTAGGACAATAATTTTAAAAGAATGATATGAAGAAATAACAAAAAGAGGAGGGTGAGAAATCAATAGGAATAAGCTACGGAAAAAGCAGGAAGAAGTGATGAATTAAATTGGGTTAAGAGTGGTAACCTGTTATTGCAAACATTAAATAGATCTGAAGTAACATTTTAGGTGAGTTTAATGAACTTTTTAACCTGAATAATGAGCAAAGAAGTCAAAATGGAAAGTAGAGGAGGAGCTAGAATAACTTTGTTTGACAGTAGTGTAACCAAAGAGAGAGAGAGAGTGAAAATAAAATAGATTCAGAAAAATCCGACGCTGGTTGCTTCAAAACTAGGCACCTATCAGATGTGACTGATGGATAGATTTAAAGAAACTGTCAGAAGAAAAAGTGTTTCGTTCCTTGAATAGTGGTGAGATCAATGTTTATTTACATTGTGGCAAAAGAAGTGTCTAGCACACGCAGACATGTGCCACACAATGTTAATTTTAATGACGTAACAAACAAGTAAAAAATGCGCCGAAGTTTCTTTGGCGCAATCGAGTTTTCTGTACAACGTATAATGCTGTAGGAAACTCTCAGTCACGGTCCATGAAACTCTCATCAGCGCCCCATGAAACTTTCAGGTGGAGGCCTGTGTTGTTGGCATCTATAGCGGTGCCAGACGCACGATCATGGCCAAATTTAACCTTAAATAAAATATAAGCTGCTGAGGCTAGAGGGCTGCAATTTGGTATGTTTGATGATTGGAGGGTGGATGATCAACACACCAACTTGCAGCCCTCAAGCCTCAGTAGTTTTTAAGATCTGAGGCCGGAGAGAAAAAGTGCGGACGGACAGATAATCTCAATAGTTTTCTGTTACAGAAAACTAATAAGAAGTTAAATGTTGAAATAACTGAAGCAAGAGAGAGAACTGAATCTTCGGCAAATAAAGAGTAAAGGAAGAAAGGCCTTGGAATGTCTAACGGTATTTCTTGGCCTTTCCTGTCAAAGGATCTGAGATTTGGCTGCTGAATACAGGAAAAAACGGCAAAAATGTTGTTGAAGAAACGTTTGAAATATGCTTAGAAGCAGAATGGAATAAGGCCATACATTTGAACTAATTGGAAGTATTTTACGGAAATCCTTCATACGTAAATGCGAGTCTCCCAGTGCGTCTAAATAAATAATAAAATGGACCTTATTAAGCTTTATACAGAGAGAGAGAGAGAGAGAGAGAGAGAGAGAGAGAGAGAGAGAAGAGGCTCTTTTGTAACTGAGACCTCCCATATATGTATCTGCCGCTAAGATTTTTCCAGTCTATAGCCATGATTTTTTTTTTTTTCTGTCAGCGAAGTACGAAATCTCCATTAGTCGGTGTGTGAATAGAGTAATTACTGCAGCCTATTTACGATCGAGAGATCGTAAAGGCTAAAAGGTGTATGACATTACAGCGGCCGCATACGGAATTTTAAGTATGGCCCGGAACTTTAAATCTCTCGTAAAATGCCGGAATTTGTGTTTATTATCTTGAATGGACTTATAACTGAAACATTTACATTTTTATGGGGCTTGTTATGCTGTGATAACAAAGGCATAAGAGTGGTTATGACTTTTTGAATTTTGTAATAAACATGAGAGGAATTTTGATTCGTTTTTCTCGTCTCAAGTATCGATGTCCATCTTGGAGTTGATCACAAATTACGAGAAGAATAAGTGTTTGTTTGTATTTATTTGGCTTAGTAAACGAACTATTGTTTTCTCTTTCTAATTAAATCAATAGCCCATTAAAGACTTCATAACCAGCATTGTAAATTTGCTGCACATATCTGTTACACGAATCCCATTTATCAAAATTCATAATGCAGCTAATCTTGCCCATGTTTCTATAATGTTGCTTTCTCTTGAAGGGTCAAGAGCCCTAAGTGCCAGGGTTAACGACCTAATGAACTTTACGGCTGTTTCTTCTTTGATCTTGTCTTATTATCTTTATTTTTTATCTCTAGAATAATTTAAATTCTTTGTATTGTGATGTTTTAACATTTGTATGTAATTGTCAATATCGTTAAGCTGTGATTTGATGACAATATTGAGGATCTCATTCAGGAAACTTGAAAAAAAAGCTTTATTTTTAGTCTCCGTTTTTGGTAATTTAGTCACTATGTAATTATTTCTAAATTAATGATAATCTCCTTAAGGCCAGTTTTCTTGGCTACGATTTATATAATAAAGGAATATTTATTATTATTATTATTATATATATATATATATATATATATATATATATATATATATATATATATATATATATATATATATATATATATATATATATATCTTTCAAGGTTACTTAATCGTTTCGCACTGTGAAACATGCAAACCACTAACGGCGTTAACGCGCACTGAGACTTATTATGAACAAAATTTCTCTTCAGAATGAAACCGTCCCTGAATGGACCTGTTCGTAGAAAGCTTCATGGCGAAAAGGAAGATGGATAACTCATCCATTCGGGACTATTTCTATCATTCACCTTAATAGAGAGAATTAAGACACCAGCGTAGTGGTAACTCCATCAGAACTTATAGCTCTTGAGAATGAAATAATGTCGAGTCACCACAACCCGTCCATCCCCATTCACTGCGGTTAAGCCATTTTCGGCGTATGACTGAGCATAATCTGATTTCAAGTACGCAGAAGAAAAAATTAATTTAGTTGTGTGGGAGGATAAATAAGGATTACGACAGTTTACGACGGGAATTATCCCTGGTTAAGGCGTTTGTTTAGGAGAAAGCGTCCCTTGCGTGCGTTATTAACCCTGGCCATGAAATTGCAAATCCAACTTATTTTCGCTGAGAAACAAAAAAAAAAAAAAAGACTTGCTTCACTCATGGGCATGGATGACCCTCCCGGGCACAGATGACCCTTTGAGCACCGCTAATCCAATCATTTCGCTGGAATTAGCTCTAGGTGATTTGAGACTAATCTTGTCCAAGATCCCTTGCAGGTTATTCCTTGGTCTAATGGTAGCGTTCTTTGTCGTAAATAAAGCTCTTGGTTGAAAGTGCCTTATTGGATCTAAGTGATGAAAACCAAAGTCTTTTCATTATTAGTTTAATCTACATTATGCAGTTTTATCTCATTCTTTTTTTAAAGTACCTTTCATTAGAAATTTATTTGGTTTCCATCAATTTTTGAATGGCCTGTGGCCATCATGGATTATGTTCATTTATTTAATCTATATATCTGTGTATAAACATCTTATGTTTTATATATATATATATATATATATATATATATATATATATATATATATATATATATATATATACATATATATGTATATATAAATATATATATATATATGTATGTATATATATACATATATATGTATATATATATATATATATATATATATATATATATATATATATATATATATATATATATATATATATATATATATATATATATATGTGTGTGTGTGTGTGTGTGTGTGTGTGTGTGTGTGTAAATGAAAGATATATACGCAGTAATCTGAAAAGTCAAGTAGATACATAAGTAGATAAAAAAACACTTATGATGAACCCACTTCGTAAAAAAAGTGATAGAGATCATATAAATTTCTAATGAGCGGTAATTAAAAGAAGTTTTAGCTTAATCCTATGATAAGCGATGCCCCATGATGAAAAACGATTTTTTGTATTACCAAGATCGTAGCAAAAAAAAAAAAAAAAAAGAATTAAAACAATTTACGCATTCTTCACTAACTATTCGCTTAGTCTCTGTAACCTTAGACAACGCAGACAGTCATTAATGGAGTATCATTTCCTCGCAAATGCCTCGTGTTTGAGGCAATTTGCATATCGGATGCCCGGAACTGATCCTATTATATGGCCAAAAACCGTCTCTCTCGGTGCATCGCATTAGCAGCCTACCTGTTTCAGCTATGGGCAGCATGAACATGACCATAAATCAATGTCAGCAGATGTCTTCCAGAAAAGGAAGGGGGCGGGGACGGGTAGGTCATGGTAGGGTTGGGTGGGGGAGGAGTGGAGTGAGGGGGAGAAGTGGAAAGACAGCAAACTGGGAGAGCGAGAAGTATGAACTTGATTGAGGAAGAAAGTTAAGTATACCTTAGTTTAACCAGACCACTGAGCTGATTAACAGCTCTCCTAGGGCTGGCCCGAAGGATTAGACTTATTTTACGTGGCTAAGAACCAATTGGTTACCTAACAACGGGACCTACAGCTTATTGTGGGATCCGAGCCACGTTATACCGAGAAATGAGTTTCTATCACCAGAAATAAACTCCTCTAATTCTTCACTGGCCGGCCGGAGATTCGAACGCCGGCCCTGCAGAGTGCTATCCGAGAACGATATCGACCAGTCCAGCGAAGAACTACTTGACTGAGGAAGTGAGAGAGGAGTAGAAGAAAGGGAATCTGGATGGAGAGGCAAAATGGAATGGAAAAATCGCCCAGTATCAATCCTGCTGTAGGAAACGAGAGATGAGAGGGAGGGAGGGACAAGACAGAGGCTGATGGCGATTGATTAGAAAAGCAAGAAGAGGCGAAGTGAAAGAAGACGCCCGGAGTAAGCGTTGGACGAGAAAGAATGGAAGAAATGGCATTGCTAACCAAGTATTATTTCTCTTTTTCAGATGCTACAAAAAATGTGTTTGTGTGAGTTGAGAGTGAGAGAGAAAGACAAACAGACAGACAGAGAGGGAATGGGAATGAAAGAAAGAGGCTGTAGAGGGGAAGAGAAAAAAAAGTTAAGTATACCTTAGTTTTACCAGACCACTGAGCTGATTAACAGCTCTCCTAGGGTTGGCCCGAAGGATTAGACTTATTTTTCGTGGCTAACAACCAATTGGTTACTTACAGCTTATTGTGGAATCCGAACCTCATTATAGCGAGAAATGAATTTCTATCACCAGAAATAAATTCCTCTAGCTCTTCATCAGCCGGCCGGGGAATCGAACTCCGGTCTAACGAGTGCCGGTCCACAGCTCTACCGACTCATCCAACGAAGAGCTAGAGGGGAAGAGAGGGAGGAAGAGCAACGGCAGTAGAGGGCTGGAGATCGAAATAGAATGGCGCGGGTGATGGGCATATGGGAGCTGAAATGGCACAGCTAAAAAGTAACGTAAAAAAGATAGCTGAGCATTCACTAGATATCACCCCTGGTACAGGTAAAATGGAAGTGCTAATCAAACTGGACTGGACCACAAGGGACCGCGCATTTAGTCTCAGCAGCAGGAGGACAAGCTTAGCTAAGTGACTTGCAACAAAAAAAGCAAGAACAGCTCTTGGTCCTACGGATGATACGGCTAAATTAAAAGTGTTTATCACACGACCAGCCCCTTGGTATATGATGGAACGCTTCAGATAACTGAGTGAGAGAGTAGGGGCCTGTTCGTGTGATCTACATGTTGCTATGTAGATTCTCTGGAAAAATGATAAACGAACTCTTTCAGATTGTAAAACTTGAAACTTGTCTACCTAAAAATCTCTCTCTCTCTCTCTCTCTCTCTTTTCTCTCATCTTTTAGGCATCTTTTATAAAGAAAACTATAAACGAACTCTTTCAGATTGTGAAACTTGAAACTTGTCTACCTAAAAATCTCTCTCTCTCTCTCTCTCTCTCTCTCTCTCTCTCTCTCTCTCTCTCTCTCTCTTTTAAGGCATCTTTTTATAAAGAAAATTATAAAACGAACTCTTTCAGATTGTAAAACTTGAAACTTGTCTACCTAAAACTCTCTCTCTCTCTCTCTCTCTCTCTCTCTCTCTCTCTCTCTCTCTCTCTCTCTCTCTTCAAGGCATCTTTTTATAAAGTTCACAGATATACATACATAAATACATACAGCTAGAGCATGTCACGTAATACCTGAGAATGCTGGCACAGAAAAATTTTTTGTTATGAGAAACAACTTAATGACTGACTTAAAAAATTACAACCAGAGTGATAGCCCTAATAGTCAGAAGTGCCTACAGGAAGTTTTTCAAATAATGAACATTTTATTTGAGAGAATTATCACTTATCAACTTAAGCAAATAAATAAATAAAGTATATGTATATATATATATATATATATATATATATATATATATATACAGTATATGTGTGTATGTATATATATACATATATATGCATATATACATATATATATATATATATATATATATATATATATATATATATATATATATATATATATATATATATATATATATATATATATATATATATATATATTATATATATATATATATATATATATATATATATATATATATATATATATATATATATATATATATATATATATAAAATGTAATAATATATATTAAAATGTAATAATCTTTTTTATGTACAGTAATTTGTATGTGTTTCATAAGGGGAGAGATATTTAGAAAAAAAACCCTGCGAGTGGATAATATTACTCAAGATAGTTTATAAATCTTATTTCCATCAACCACACATTTTATGCAATTTTGAAAATGAACATACTTTTTAATAAGCAGCCTCAGGAATCGCGTGATTCTGTGTCCCCCGCTTGCGTATTGAATTCCGTTGATGCGGTTTGGTCACGCCGGATTTAGGTAGGATTTTCCGTAGACTTGATGACGAAGAGATACCCAAAAGGGATTTAAGGAATGCCAGGGGGAAATCAGCGAATGGAAGAGGCTTTCCATGATCTCTGTAGGGAAATTTTAATCTTCTGTAAGAAGCTCACGTTTCGTATTTGCTCTGTGCTGGTTTCAGCAACTGGATTTTGTTTCTGTTCTTTTGGATTTTTCGTTACTGTTCTTGTTGAGGCCTGTTTTACTTGTAATTTCATTGCTTTTAAAAGTTGGCGTATGATTGCACATCCTTTTTTAGTTTTCTGTAAAAGTAAACTGTTGAGATGGATATTTGTCTGTCCGTCTGCACTTTTTCTGTCCGCCCTCAGATCTTAAAAAGTACTGAGGCTAGAAGGCTGCAAATTGGTATGTTGATCATCCGCCCTCCAATCATCAAACATACCAAATGCAGCCATTTAGCCTCAGTAGTTTTCATTTTATTTAAGGTTAAAGTTAGCTATGATCGTGCGTCTGGCAACGCCATAGGACAAGCACCACCGGGCTGTTACTGCAAGTTTCATGGGCAGCGGCTCATACAGCGCTATACGCTGTACAGAAAACCTGATTGCGCCAAAGAAACTTTGGCGCATTGTTCACTTGTTTTACTTATCTTTAATATAACGGATAGAATTACTGACGGCAAACACGTATACCAACGACAGTACGTGAAACTGACTTGGAATTTGGTGTTTGCTGGCATAAATTAGCATTCAGTTTCTGTTCCACTGTGCTTTTCCAAAAGGATAACATATAGGAGTGACACATTATCCGTAACTATATAAAAAAGTGTTTAATTGCTTGCATTCCCTGCACACGGCGACCCCACATAAAAATGGGAAGAAGAAGAAGAAGAAGAAGATTCCCTGCACATCACGACCTTACAGCTTTGTGTCAGTATACTTGAAGGTATACAGGGGCGTCATTTAGTGGGGAGCTGGGGCAACTACCCCCAAGACTCAAGATGACCCCCCAAGCCTCAACTTGTCCCCTCACCCCACCAAGCCCGAAGAAGTAACAGCAGCTGGTTTTCCACTATTCCTACCGAAATTCAAATGTGTCATCACATTAAGTTATATCTTTCTATCTACCTATCTATTTTATGTGCTTCAAAAAGCGCATAAAATAGCTCAAAATTAAAAAAAACAGGTGATTAGGCTCGCTTCGCTCGCCGAACCGCCTCCCCCGCCCGCCTCAAAAATCTGAAATGACGCCCCTGAAGATATATTTGAACAAATGCTTTATCTATATAATCTACGCCCCATGACGGCAAAGAATTCTTGTTCTTTGTCATCTGTTTCTTGGAAAATATTGAGTCGTGATATGAGAATCATACAAATCTTTATAGTTCATCGTATTATTTTCTATTCCTGTTGCATATGTTTCCAGAACGTTTCAGGATAAGAATATGCTATTTATTTTCGACGTCATCAGAAAACATGAAAGATAAAACGAAAATGAAGTCTATACCGCTTTTCCTGTAAATTAATAGATCAAGAATAATAACAAAACGAAATATTTTCTCATCCATTTCAGGCAACGGTAAAGATCTTGAAATACTTTATTTCCTCATAGGCATAAACTCCTTGTCATTTTACTTTTTAAAACGAACTATACGCTCAAAACGAACGCTATATGCATCCTCTTTCAAGCGCAATGTTGTCATGCCTCACTACCTCGAATCAGCTTCTCAAATACAATCAAACTCCTATGCAAACTGGAGATGAAAAATGGTGCGCTCTGGAAATGACAGTAGTTGTGTGTGGTCCAGCGTTAAAGCAACTTCTAAATGCAACAGCCACGAAGCAATAACTCATCAAATTCGCCAGCCCTTGCTCTACTTACCAGCACGGCACACCCATCACCCTGGTATTTCCTAATTGCTGCAGAAGCCGACTTACTCATTCATCAAGTTACACACTGAGAGACAGACAGACAGACAGACAGACAGAGAGAAACGGGGACCCGGCAGATACTTTCGCTCCCTCCTGAATACATTTGACTCTCAAAACTAATTTGGATTGAAGATGTTTTATTGGCAAAGTCACTCAAATCAAGAGACAAAGGGATTTATTATGTAAGCAAACGAATCGCCCCTAATGGCAACAACTCTCCGATTTTACAAATTGCGATGGACGTGTCACTGCAAGGTCGAAGTGTTTATGGATAAGGAAGGGGACTTTAGATATATAGACGGAAATCTGACAAATAACTTTAAAAAAAAAGGTCATCGAATTGACAGAAAAGACGGAGTTTGAGGGAATTGGCTGAGTACAGTATTTCACAAAATCACTAATGTCGTTTACACGAGATGTTTTATGAAAATAAATGTACATTAACTTGTATGAATAGTTTGTCTTGTATCTTGGTTCAGGGTTCACGGCTTGACAAAAATACCTGCATCAGACAAAAAGCAAGACAAACAACCCGGATTGTTTTTCTTATTTTTTTTTTTCTTTTCTGGTCTCTGAGACTTCTTTGATAAAGGGATGTAACCCCTTACGCTTATTGGCTGTTGGGGAATTATCTGTGAAGAAATGTAAGTGCAGGTTATACTCTTGGTCAAGTAAAATTTTTTTGCCTATTTTCTTGTTTGTTTTTCGTCTGTTTTTTTTTTTTATGTGTCTGGGAACACGCGATTAGATTTTGGACACATCCGGGACGGGATCTGAATAAGGCACTTTTTGTTTGAGGTTGGGTGTGCATGCTCAGCCTTGGCGGAGGTCTGTGGTGTTTGAACGCTTTTGTGTTTATCAAATTAGTCATGAACAGACGTTATTAGAAAAGGGATATCACAATTGTACCTTTCCTTCGTTTGCTCGACTTTAGAATAGAAAATTAATTACTTTTTTTCATATGGATTATTAAGTGATTGTTATGAAAATCCACTGAGGAACACACCCGTGAAAATCAAGAGTGCCAATTTGTTTGCGTTGCACAGAGAGAGAAAGAGAGAGAGAGAGAGTGAGAGAGAGAGAGAGAGAGAGAAACAGCAGTGATCAGCATACTCTTAGTACTAAAGAACATCAATTCTACTTCCCTATATGAGGCCTTAATACTTCACTAATAAAGATCATCTCTGACCCCTCATGTCGATGAGCTTGAATTTCAAATAATGGAAGAATTGGCTAGTACTTCGCCCATTCCTTTTTATCTCTCCAAAATACCAGGTCCGTTTCTCGCTAAAATGTTATCCCTCTAACGGTAAATTTCTCGCCAAAATGTTATCCATCCAATGATGCGTTTCGCGCCAAAATGCCACCTATCCCTTGCTGCAATTCTCGCCAGAATTTACGGCCCAGCTTAATTACCAAGGATGAATTGGAAGTCCTGAATTCGTTGCGCCCTTAGATTAACGAATGCTCTGTTCTAATGCTTAATGTTATGTTCTTTGAAAAAGGAATCACGGTATCTCGGTTTATACTTAGTATGCCTTGTTGCAGAAATGTGAAGCATGTTAACCTGCTTGATAATTCATTGAACCCCTTAATAAAAGCGTCTTGTTGTTTTCGCAGTATTTACTTTTTTCTATTCATAAGTATATATTTTCATTACTGCATCCCATTTCATTAGCACGATTCATCTTAAACGTTTTGCTTACTTTTTATTTTCCACCTTACAATCCATTATTCAGAGCATTCCTTCTCTTTAATTTTTTTTTTTTATATTTTCTTTAAGTCTGGTTTTGTCTCTTGTTTTATTTGTATTTATGGCTTTTCTGATTTACGACCATTTCACAATTTTAGTGATATATGAGAATAAATCGTGTCTGTAAAATATTTCCCAAGGATGCATGTAAAAGGATATTTACCAAATGATTTATTGTGGATAAAGAGTTGTTGAAAATACAATGATATTTTAAGCCTTATCTTCTCTCTCGCAAAAGCAACGCGTTTCACAAACCTTCTCCTTAGAGCTATGCATTACGTTATACAGGAAAGTCCTTTATATGGTTCTCAAGAACTTAATTTCTTGGCTGAACCTGGTATAATGAACATCAGATGGCAGCTGGAGTCCTTTCCTTCTTATACATTAATTGCAAAACACTTCAAGGTACCTCCTACGTCATTTCAACTCCCCCTTACATAACACTCCAACACCACCCTCCCCCCAACGTCACCACCACCATAACCACCACCCCGAAAATACGAGTAGAAAACAGCCCACTTCAGAAATCACTTCTGAAGGATTTCTTTTATATATACCGTGAGCTGATTTCTATTGCCACTTAAGCAAAAGAATTTCCTGATTGTGGAAGAGTTTAATTATTTTCACGTTTGAAAAATAATAGATAGCAATCTGACTTATTCCCGAACTTTGATCTTTAATAAGATGGACAGTTTCAAAGACAGAATTTCAAAATTAGCAGCAAAATAGAACCTTTACAGGTGACATAACTACTGTTGAATATTTTGGCTCAAAATTAACAGCAAATCAGAACAATTAAGGGTGAAGGAATTGCAATTAATTACCGCTAGTTAACTTTTAGAAATAGATTTCTACAAAAAATGCCGAGACTTTTTGTGGTTTTGCTTAACAATTAGCTTCTGCAAAATACATCAGTTTGGATTTATCAGAATTGGTTACCTGCTATGATATGTTTTAGTTATCATTATTATAATGTGTGAGCCCCTTTTGTCCTTAATTATACTCGTATAAGTTGAAATGCTAGGTTAAATTATATAATCATTATTGTAAAATCGAGTGCTTCATAGCAACAACAACAAAAAAAAGGTTACCAATAAGTGCATGTATAGAGAAGTCAACAGATAGAAAGGAACAATATATGATTATGCCACACGCAAATATAGATCGGTTGGTAACGGAAGAAGAAAAGGCAAAATAATAACGAAAACAAATAGACATAACAATCAATTTTTGGCCGAGTAATATCTAGAGCAAATCTCCTTGCAAGCGTTTCTATGAGACAGTGAATCGTGCAGAGGCTCGTAATCAATTTGTTCATAAGCTGAATCATTGAAGTGGTGTGCTGTGTAATACAATGCTGAACGGAATTAAAAATAACAACGCATTGCTGTCGAGCAGGCCAATGCAAGTACACAATTGCAACCGAACGCTGAACATCCCCAGAGCACCCATAGGTAATCTCCCTTCGAGGCAAAGCAATTTTAATCCAATTATCATTAATAGCAAAGCTCATGAAAATAAGTTATTGGGTCATTAACATTCCTTGTGCTTTTCACTGTACAAATTTCTATGCCATTAGCCACAATAGTATCGCCATTAGATGATATTTATGTCGGAATTAACGTATCCCCTCGTCATTAACTGTTATGAAGCTCGTGCTATTACCTGCTTGATGCTCTCTTCTGCATGATTTGCTGCTCCCTTGTGCTTGCTTGCAACGCTGCCTTTAATGTGCTCTTTCCTCATTGCTTTCGTGAAACTCACACGTTCGTATTTACGTAATATGAACACATACACGTATGAATATCGAGACTCACAAATTATATATACTGTATATATATATATATATATATATATATATATATATATATATATATATATATATATATATACATATATATATATATATATATATATATATATATATATATATATATATATATATATATATATATTTATTATATATATATATATATATATATATATATATATATATATATATATATATATATATATATATATATATATATATATATATATATGAGCTATCAGTCGAGAAACATGCCAAGCGCCATCCTGGGTCAAAGTATTTTTTAATTTAATTTATCATATTTTAAAAATGGTACTTGGCATGTTTCTCGACTGAAGAGCTCATATATATATATATATATATATATATATATATATATATATATATATATATATATATATATATATATATATATATATATATATATATATATATATATATATATATATATATATATAATAATCATGAAGCTACAAATGTCGCTTAATATCGAAATTCACGCTACCTCGGTATATCTCTCTTGATGGCTCAATGGTTTTTACGTCAACTGGAGTCGCTGAATAGGCTTTCGTCGCGGGTTCGTGTCCCCACGATTCCAATTCATTTATCACTTATATAAATTCCCCTTCGGCGACAATTCTCCAACGGAGATATATGGTAGCGTGAATTTCGATATTGGACATTTGTAGCTTCATGATTGTATATAAATCACGGTGTGATAAAAATTTCATATATATATATATATATATATATATATATATATATATATATATATATATATATATATATATATATATATATATATATATATATATATATATATATATATATATATATATATATATATATATATATATATATATATATATATATATACTTTGCATATAATATATAAAGTCTCGATATTAGTGTGTACACATACACGTTCATATGAATAAACAAAAAGAAACATGGGTTTTTCGCAAGAGGATGACTAAATCAAAACTGAGCAATTGCTGAAGGTCATGCTACTGTATTCATAGCAGCCATTAAGTTGAAGGCAAATTAAAAAGTATTGAAAGAATGCCATATAGAAATAGAAAATGTCCGTTTATATAATCAGACAGGAAATTATTATACATATTGAAAAGTGCGTGATTCAGAAACAATTTAATGGTAATTACAAATCCAAAAATATTGTTAAAACAATACAAATTTCCTTTACTTTCCAATTCTTTTGCGTAAAATGACAGTAATCTATATGAACAAAGGCTTCATGATTGTTCAAAGTCCTGTATCTCATTGTTTATGGGCAGCGCTGGTGAATGTTATCGACCTCAAATTGCAAGGCACTCATTATAATTACCCTTGGGTTCTGTTCGGCAATACTCTCATTAACGGCCTGTTTACAGAGACGTAGATATATTGTAATGTGGTATGATCCTGCAGTTCATTTCAACAAACTGATTAGAAACCTACGCGGCGATGAAAATAAGTACCTTTAATTGCTCACGAGTAAATGCTTAGAGAATTTTAATCTCGTACATTTTCTTTGCCGTCTGTTTGTTTAAGCGTACATGGTTCTAGTGCAATTATGCAGTTGCGTATGTTTTCTACTTGGATTGCTTGCCGGAATGCAGTTCTGACCTTGTTACTTCATAGTCACTCGAGGGTTTGTAAATGGGATGAGTATGACTAAAATTTCACACATGCTCTCTCTGTTGGTCAGACAGACGTTAGAACTTAGCCAATATTAGAGTTACATAACTACCATTGAGTTAAATTTAGCTCGAGAAAAAGACCCTGTTCGTCCTCAAAGGAAGAGAGGCGGTGGAAGGAGAGTTTACAAGTTCATGATTTTGTTTTAAAAGTCTGCAAGCCAAGCTAGTGCAAACATGCAAAACTTGAAACAGCCCTGCGGAAGATCTCGAATGAATTCTACAAAGAAAACAGATTCCAGTCTGACGCCTTAAAAAATGTCAACGGGTACTAAGAATCGCACAAGACGAATGAAAAAGTAGTGAAAGAAGATCATTAAATATAGAGCGATGACGAGAAGAAGCAATGAGGCCGGGGAGATGTCGGCAAACAATAGTGCGCGTAGTAAATACAAAGGCAATTAAATTGAATCAGAGTACAAATTCTTTGTACAGGCGAGGTAAGAGACGACACACTGGAAGTAGCATAGCGGTCGCAGGTGGGGCCATGAAATATATACAACAGAAGTTGACAGAAAAATGAAACTATAATGGACAAACAGGTATTCCTAGGGATGGCCCATCTTCTGTTCTCAGCGTGCTCACCCCAGGCAGAAAGATCCAGCCGAAGAAAGACAGGAATTTTGCAAATGATTATGAGATGTACTGAAAGAATTACAGTCAGCAAATGCATAAAGGAGGAGACACGATGGGTCAAGCCAGGTTCTGAGGCTGTAACAGAAGATCAAGACTAAGAAAGGATGATATTATAAGGGACAAACCATTCGGAAATTTTGCCAGAGCTAAAGACTAAGGCTACTGTATAATGAACATTGTTTTCAAAGTCACGAAAAAAAGTCATCATAGAATACTTTATATAATCTTAGAATACTTCAATATGATATTAAGGTGATGTACTATTGATATGTCAGTTTTTTTTTACATATTTATAGAATATGAAAATTTACAGTTCCTCCTTTTGTGAAACGATGATTAAATATCCTGTTGTGCCATCAGTGTTAAAAAGGATTAATAAAAGGCAAAGGAGGAACCAAAATAATATGCTTTGAAATGTGTGCCTATTTCAAATTACCAAAAGTTGTTCAGTACGAAATAACACACCGAAAAAAAACTTGTCCGTCTGTGCCTTTCTGATCAAAAGAAAATTTATTTTAAACGAAAGATTCCCCTCAAACAGGTTTTTGAAAATATAATAATCAAGAAGATTTATATTATATCTGTAACTGTTATTATCTGGTCCGCTGGTATAGTGGTTAGTGTCTTGGAATGCTACTCAGGTGCCGCGGGTTCGCGTCTTCCCCAGGGCAATGAAAAATCACGATCCCTTGATCAGTTATTGCTGCAGTGTGAGGTCTGTGGTGGGAGATTGAAACCAACATTCTTTTGAAACTTGAATTTTAAGTCAATGGCCCCTGTGTGCTTGTTCCATGTGAATAGGTTTCATCTACTGAAATAATAATAATAATAATAATAATAATAATAATAATAATAATAATAATAATAATAATAACTGAATAATTATTTGAAAATTAGGGAATTAACTCGTAGTATTTTTTTTTTGCCTGTAACTGAGGACCATTTTGCTAGTATTATCGGAAATAGCCGTCGCAGTAATATTATTGATGACGATGTTTATAAATCTGAAAAGAACTGTATTATTACACCATGCGCCAATGCCTTAATTCTAACTACCAACGCCGTATTTATACGTAAAAGTTTTTTCCTCAAGTAAACTTTTTTCTTTTACGATGCCTTTTTTTGTCAGATATGGGCAATTTGCTCTGTGGCAGCAAATTTATGACTTCTTAGACTTGCTCCATAAAAACGTCGGTTCACGTTGAATAATCATTAATGTTTATTTTAATGAATATTTGATTGCTGGTGTAATTACCCATATCGGTGCTTCGCGGCTGACATTTGTAACTGTACTGGTATATTAAAAGTGACTTGATGCAGTTCGTACCTTCATTTGCTATATGGCAGGCCTTTCGTTACTGACGCAAAAACTGATACGGTTATGTAATTAATGTAATTACTTTTGTGCATTGATGTTATCAGTGACATACGCCCTTTGACTTAGATGGTATCTTAGGTGTAGGCTTTATAACCTATAGAATATAACCTTTGATAATTAATGATTCCCTGTTGCAGACCTTCCGTATATGTGGCCAGAGACATGAAGCTTTACATCTCTAAATATACGATTTGGTGGATTATTATCATTATTATTTTTTTTCTAATAGTTCCCTTTCCATAGAGGTATTGGCCATGAGCATCAAACAAGTTTGATTTATTAGACGTTAGCCGATCGAGGCTACGGCCTATCCCAACGCCAAATCAAAAGTCCTTCAAAAGAAGGCATCGTGTTTACCCCATATGAAAAATGGGAAAAAGCACGTTAAACGAAGAAGAAGAAGTATATTAGGTTTTTGCAAATTGTATCTCTTGACTTTTTCCAAAGTGATAGCAATTAAGTTATATGAACGAATTCCACGTCCGCTCTTGATGAGACTTATTATTATTATTATTATTATTATTATTATTATTATTATTATTATTATTATTAGAGCTATCCGATGTACATAATCTGGATAAGGTTATGTACAGTACATCGGCCAGCTCTCAGCAAATATCAGCCTCGAAGAGAAGAGAATGCAAGAACTGAAAAAACCTTGTATAAAATGTTCATTTTTATTATTATTCTTTTATTATTATTATTATTATTATTATTATTATTATTATTATTATTATTATTTTTATTATTATTATTCTATATCTCAGTCATCCTATTCGACTGGGTGGTATTTATATTGTGGGGTTCCGGGTTGCATCCTGCCTCCTCAGGAGTCCATCAATTTTCCCACTATGTGCGCTGTTTCTAGTAGCACACTCTTCTGCATAAGTCATGGAGCTACTTCGGCATCTAGTTTTTCCAGGTTCGTTTTCAGGAATCTTGGGATCGTGCCTAGTGTTCCTATTATTATTATTATTATTATTATTATTATTATTATTATTATTATTATTATTATTATTATTATTATTTTGACGACAGTAATTCACAACCAACACCATGCCGCTTGATAAGTAAAATCCAATCTGCTCGGTCACACGTAAATGAATGATAATTTACTAAGACTTATTATGCTGTCTTATACCAAAATGATAAACAATTCTTTATGCAACATAATAAACGTCCTGGGTCTTATCTGTTTGTTTCCTAATTCTCTCCTCCTTAAAAAAAAAAAAAATCTGCTCGGTCATTATCTCACAAGATAATTTTTCACACCCCTTTAACAGCCGCTTTCCTTGTGAGGATCAGTTCAGTAAACGATCAGGTGTTAGTTCAAGACATGCTCGGGAGATAAGCGCATCACGGAGCATGAGACTTCATCTCGCGTTAACACAACACCGCCTTATTACGACCAGGTGTTTAGAGAACCAAGCACCAACGTTTACCTTAACGCCGGTAACCGAAAGGGAAGCTCTGCGCGTGTTGATTGAAAAAATACTCCCGAGCAAATATCGCAATGGTCTTCATCTATTCCTTCTTCTTGTTACAAGGATTTGCTTGGGTTCGCTGCACCTCTATTGTTAGGTCTTGTTTTGTTGCGTTTTACATACAACAATGGAGGGGGTTTTTGTTGGCCAGTGCTCTGAATTCAGAGAAAATACTCTTCCTGAAACGTGGCACGGTTTCATTTTATTTTTCTCAGGTTTATTTGAATCCTTAAATAAAAGTACAAAACATATGTACAAATATATATATATATATATATATATATATATATATATATATATATATATATATATATATATATATATATATATACATACATATGCATGTAAAAAGCACACACACTACACACACACACACTCACACACACACACACACACACACACACACATATATATATATAAATATGATTATTATCACTTTTGTACGTGATTCATTTATCACACAGGTGAAAATAACACACACTCACTTTATTTCAAGCCATTGAGAAGGACACAGAGTGTGAGAACACACACACACACACACACACTAACACTCTGTATGTCCTTCGTCAATGTTCTTGGAAAATAAATATATATATATATATATTCAATCTCATATATATATATATATATATATATATATATATATATATATATATATATATATATCATATATATAGTATATGTCATTAGTAAGACTGCACTTTAAGAAATTTTCTCTGCTGCTCTTTCACTACAATACTCAGACTTTTCAGGCCTTCCCTTGCTCTTCCTTATCTACATCCATATTCTTCGGAAGTGGCAAAGCAAGGGGAGCTGAGGTTGCTACATTTGCGACAGGAATTCGAGTGGTGACGACTCTGTGGGCTGATGTAGTCTGTCGTTTCCTGGGATTTGCTCGAGATGTTTTGTACTTCGAATTACTTTTTCATTCTGCCTTTCCATACTTGTTTTATCTCCCTTCTTTGGAGCAACACTACTCTGGCTCTCTTTACCTTTACAGGAGCGTGCATTTGTTATTATTCAGATACAGCATCATTGTTTTCGTCAGTATTATTAGGTCTTCAACGAATACCATTATTGGAGAAGCAAATCCACAGTTATGTATATGTACATATATTTAGAGATAAATGTACATATACATAACTGTGGATTTGCTTCTCCATTTTAAGACTCATGCTACTATGAGCAATTTTTAAATACCATTATTATCATTATTCTACTGACCTCTTATAAGGGTTATTCCATAGATTGGACCATTTCAATCGTTATTTTTTATTGTAGCGATACAAATATAAAATGGAAGGTAGAGGGAGTAGGCAAGAACATGGTGACCATTACTGAAAGCAATAAAGCCTTCACACACACACACACATACCCATACAAAAGCTTTTGATAGGAGTTTTGAACTCTAAGAATTTTACCAGAAATTTCAACTTCAGGAGTGTTAACAGGCACTTATTTTGGCCAACCCTGATCCTGTTGCCGTCTGCAAGGTTCAGTTATATCCGAAAAACATTTTAGTAATAAATAAAATATGAGATACCCTAGAGGAAAACAGAACAATAACCAACGCCACAATCAGCATTCTTACCTGTTTAACAGAGTACTAAATTAAGTTTGAAAAAGATCATCCCACCCCCAAAGCTGATTTCTACACGAGCATTCAGTTTATTTTAGCAATTTTTTAAAAAAATGTCCTGCTTGTCTTGTAGTGTAATTTATACATAGAACAATAAAAATAATCTTGATGAAAATCCCTCTACCATTTCAGAAAATGAAATGAGAACCAGACATTATATTAAAGATGAAGTCGATCTTGGGATTCATCTAAAGATAAGAATCTATCAAATAAACGTGTTCAAATTTTGAAAAGTAGTTGACTTTTCCTTAGGAGAATTTGTCACGAAAAGTTACCAAGGAAGAATGAAAGAAAGAAAAAGAAGGATAATAAAAAGATAATTTGTAACATTGCGCGCTGTAACATACTGTGATAGCATCTGTCATAATCATTTGAGCAAATATGTTAATTTCATTTCCTGGTTTCCATTTAAAATTCTTATTAAAATAAACAAAGGAAATGATAGTATGAGGAGTTTTACTCTAGTTTGTGCACAGAGATATTAGACAACAAATCTTACGTCATAAGGAACTCGGCCTGATTATGTGACTGTCCCAAAATGAAATATGAGACCTGCATAATGTTAAAGTGAATGGAACAGAGGAGATGCTTACCTGGAACATGTCTGGAAGTAGAATTACAGAATGGACGAAAGCATGCAAGATGTAATAAACTGAAAGCAACTATGTTCATAGCTGGGATGTGATTGCAATCATTAACCTCTCTCTCTCTCTCTCTCTCTCTCTCTCTCTCTCTCTCTCTCTCTCTCTCTCTCTCTCTCTCTCTCTCGTGAGTATATTCATTAATATTCGCGACCCCAGGTTCTCCCTCTCCCCTTCCCTCTCTCACAAGATTAGAAACAATTTTACTAGAATGCTCAGAAGATAATGTAATACTTTTGCCAAATGCATTTTTGCAGACTAGCTTCTCTTTTCCCTATAAAACGTTGGAAATGTCTGGAAAAAAAATGTGGTTACACGCAGAAGAAACATAAAAGGAATAATGTTGTTTTCTGTTTGGTAATTAATGCTTTGCAATAAATTCTCAAGTGACGTTTTATGTTTATCCGTATATTACTACTGACCTACAATGCACACACACGTGCACACATACGCATATATATATATATATATATATATATATATATATATATATATATATATATATGCATGCATGTATGTATGTATGTAAGTGTGTATGTGTGTAGAGAGTGGAGCCAGTTATATATGGTTTGCATGACACAGAAAGCTTATCTTAGAATTGATAAAGGCGAGATATAGAAGATATCTGCGTTCAGAGTGGCAGGAAGTTTATGTTTGAATATTTAAACAAAAGAGTGAATGGTCTGATACAATTTAGGGTATGAAGCAGATGCGTATTGTGTTTGTATGGCTGTTTAATACTTTTTCTGTACGGAGTGATGAGAAAGGTTAGTAAAAGGACAGATGTAAGTACAAACGTGGGAGACAAGGAGCTGGGTTGTGGGTGAAGTGTGGAATGGCTCATGTTTATCGATGATGCAGCTCTAGTTCACGAGCTGTGGAGATTGGTGAAAGAATCCGAAAGTATTTGTTAGAGGAAAATGCAGAAAGTAAATGATAATAAGGGAGATCTAGAGAAACCTCGTGTTTTTCGTATTTTTTTCAATTTTTTTACATTCTTCTCTTTCTTTTTCCCAGTAAGCCTTCCCTTGTTTGTCCCTTCCTTTCCCTACAGCTGATTTTAACGCTGGCAGGTATTTAAATCCAAGTCAGGTCCCTAGGATTCACCCTCACAGTTTATTCCATTACATATATGTGGCTCCTTATGGGGAAGCACGGTTATATTGTTCTGGCTTAGTTTGTTCTCGCTCACAGGAAAAGTTGTTGTTTGTGCAAGAAGGAAGCTGGGCTCCTCAGGGTATAAATGCTGCCAAGATTGCATACTCAGTTTAGTTGGGCCACTAGTATTGCGGCCTATGTCGTTAGATCAGTTTCGATTCTTTGTCTGGTGAATCTTGAACGCACCCTAGAGGATGCTGAATGGTGAATTCTGCAAACATATTCCCTGTGGGTTCCATGGTAAACATGGTACGAATACGTATTGAACGCAAAATTTGGTAAATGCTGATGACTTTATGGTAAATATCAGGGGTACAAAATTTCTATTGTGGATCTTTGCAAGTATTTCGAAGCCACTGTGTGATTTAAAATAAGTCTTACTAACTGGACTCCTTTACAGTTTCAAAAATTGCGATGGTGCTCTCATGATTACCTCAAGAACTACTGGTAATTTCGTCACCTTAAAAATGTTGGGAAACCCTGCTCTAGAGACATACAATTCACGTAGATTAAGACGAAACTATCCGTTAATTAGAGAAATGAACTCAGAAAACACTTAAAATATGAAAACCCGGTTTTAGAAAAGGCGCCAGTTGCATAGTTCAAATAATCCCTTCAAGATATATTGTACCGCAGTGTTTCGACTTTAAAAATCCTCCCCCGATTGACTTTCATATTTAGATCATATTTTGCTGTTATGTACTTTTGTTTGCTAAGAATGTCTTTTAACCTTTCTCTCTCTCTCTCTCTCTCTCTCTCTCTCTCTCTCTCTCTCTCTCTCTCTCTCGTTTAAATGATACCCGTTAACTTAATTCAACCTTCGCCTAACTCTGCTTGCGTAGCTTTTCGAGCGAATTATCTCGTTGTCTTTCTCCTTTCAGAAATGCTTTCATCTTGAATAATAACCCCTTCTCTAAATTCTTCCTTCCTTTGCGAATGAATATTCATTATGCATACATGGAAAAAAATCAAGAGTGCAAACTCATACACAGGTCCAAAGACATGATCATGTACACACATGCACATACACATGTATGTATATATATATATATATATATATATATATATATATATATATATATATATATATATATATATATATATATATACGAATGGGATCGAGTAAAACAACAATGAATTCACGTAGGCAAAATATTAGGGCAGTGTCTTACATAATGATTACAAGTTACCACAAGTTGCGCGAATGAAAGTTAAAATATGTCACTATTGATCACAATTCCACCACAATCAAAATCACAGGAATCTCTGAGGAAGAGGTTCAGGAAAATGGGTACAGGAAATAGGAGAACAGTATATAAGCACAAGTAGGTTATGGGTAAGAGGCCGACAAACAACTTCCAATCACGTTACCTTAGGTCTGTAGACAAGACATGAGGTTCATAGAGCCAGGGGTCTGCTGCAGGGCATGAGCGGAAGCATTGTCACTCAGGGTTCCCCCACCAGAGGAAAATATGACAAAGGATAGGGGTGCTGGTAGTCTAGTAGGGCATCAGTGCACAGAGTTGAGTGGCTGGATACAACAAACTTCGGCGTAGGCAGTGTAGGAACCATTTCGAGTAGGACTGAAGCGAAAGTCTCTTGGTGACTTCTGGACAGGGGAGCATCGTCAGGTAATTCACCAGGGGTAACGTCGTGTGGGAGGCGGCTAGCAGAGGGCGTCCAGTGGCGTGAAGTCGGGTGATAAGACTAGGGTAGTAGTGTAAGGCCGACTAGCAGTGATGCTGTGTGTGTGTGTGTGTGTGTGTGTGGTGCCAGGAGGGTGGCGTCATAGAATGGTGTTGTAGAGGTAGCTAGTGTGGGGATACTAGCAGTGTGTCTTCGGAAGTAGGTTGAGAAGAGTGTCTACAAGCAGGGAGACATCTGAGGGGGGACTAGCATAGGTTATGCTAGCAGTGTGACTTCTGAAGAGGGACTAGCGCATCATTGGTTTGCCGTGGCCAGTATATATACCACAGTCCACCAGTGACAGTTGCATTTTGACACTTCTGACAGCCTCTTCTTAATGGGTCCTCCATTGTCCTCCTTGGCAGGGCATGTCGCCAATCTGGCCAGGTACCTAGAAAGGTCATTGTATGGCAGCCAGATAAAGGTTGCGAGAGAAGAGGTGCCAATGGGGTAACAATTGGATGGGAGAGCCAAGGGATTTGTAGGCAGGGATGCAGGTGTTAGTAGGCGGAGCCACAGGTGCCGGCAGGTCAAGAAAGGCGACCGACCCTTGATGGCAGAGCAGGTAGATGGGCAGGAAGGGAAACTGAGAAAAATGCGAAGGGGATGAGTGACTGGGAATTGAGTACAATAGTAACAATAGAAGGAACTCTCAAAGGGGGTGTGCTACTTGCAAGTGGCTGCTAAGAAAGTCACCTTAGGGACACATCACTAGGGTCAGATCAGATCGGTAATGACTCGCGGTACTTAGTTTCTCATTAGACACCTGCCTTGGCTTAACCGAGCCTGGGAAAACATGGGAACGCTTGGTGCGAAAATATCAAAACACTAGTACTTCTTTCGAAATGTATGTTAATTCATATAGGGAAAATGAAAAATAATTTACTTTAACTTGTAAACAAAAATCAAGAGGGAAAAATAAATACAAACGGCAAAGTCGTTTGTTACAATAGAAAAAGAGGGTGATGTAGACGTGAAGACAGGAAGACAGATAGACAGTCAGTGTGTGTGCAAGTGTTCTGGTGAATGCATCTGATGTTGATATTCCCGAGTGATGCGTTGGCTCAGTGGCTGGAAACTTAGACTTGGATGACTGGAAACCACTTTCATAAGATTTTCCATCAGTTCTTTGCCGAATGTCATTAGGACGCTCTTTTGAGTCCCCATCTCTTTCCCCCTATGGTCCCTCTCCTACCCATCGGACTCCCATCCTTTTAAGTCTAGGGCGGAAGGAGCGTCCTTTGGCCGTCAGACATTTTTTTCGATTTCTCTGACAGTGATTTTGTAATCATCCCCCAGAAGCGCCTCTGGCAACTTTCTTGCTCATGTATATTAAGATCGGTGAAACATTTTGATGGCATGGCTGTTAGCCTGTCTGTCTGTATTTGTTGCGGCGATTTTAATAGCAATATTAAACGGGAAAAAGATAAGGTAAGATTTGAATTTAGAAAATGGAGAGTTTTTTTAGAGGAGTTTGATTTACATATATTTTTAAAAATTTATTTTATGTGCGAGTCTCTCTCTCTCTCTCTCTAACACACAGACACATACACACACGCACATATACAGTACATACTCATGCAGACAAGCAAATATAATCATATGTTTGTACCTAAGTATTCGTATGTTTAAATGGGCATTGAAACTTTTCTTTTATTTCAAAAAGTTTACACATGGAATATCTTGCTTCTTTATTGGAGCCCTATCTCAGCTTTCTACTAAATTCGATCATTTTTGAGACGAAGAGCCTATTCAAAAATCAATCGTATAGATTCTACTTTAGGCCTAAATCGTAAATGAGAATTTTCCTTCCCTCACTGGGAGGTAAATAAAGGAATGAGAGAAAAATGAATGAATGAAAAATGAAGGGGGAGACTTTAAAAGGGTCTGCTAATAAGCAGAGGGGTTTCCAAGCTCTCCCTCGCTTTTCCAGGAATTTGTATTGCGTTTTTGCATTTACAGAAACAAAGAATAAAAGTAGGAAAGCGTGTAATGCCCTCCCCTCGAGCGACATTCCTGTGTTGTCGGAGAGGTTTCCTCGTATTTAGGCGCGAATAGTACTCTCCTCGCCGTCTTGATATTCGTATTCCATTCTTCTTCTTGGTGGAGTAAAACCCTGCCGATGGGTTTTCGCTGATGTGATGAGTTTTATTCGCTGTATTTTGTGTCCCAGTTTCTGATTATATTTTTTCAGGATATGTGTTTATAATATTTGCAGCCAAACTGCATAATCTTTTTAAATCGGATTACGGTCCCAGTTTCGAATAATTTGATTCAAATTAATAATTTCAAATCTAATAATTTGATTCAAACGATTAAATTTTGCAGCGCGCAAGGGTCCGCTCTGAAGACAAAATTTACAGCCTTAATTTTACAAATGACAGCAGCAAAACTTTGACTGAATGACTGCAAGAAAACTGAATTAGATTTTTATAATACAGTGCAATAACTTCAATAAATTACATTTCATTTTTCTTGGTAACTTTGTCATATCATCCGTAGGAAACTTCATCACCATAAATGTCACTTGGGTTTTGTATTAAAACATGTATATGCAATTAAATCTTCTCCACTCTTTTTTCAAAGCATTCCGCTGGCGCGAGTGAGCTGAATTTAGATTGATGCCCCGAGGTGTATATAAAACCCTGAAGCCTGAGGACCAGAGAAGAAGTTAACAGGTGCAGAATGGCGGCCAACCGGTCCCTGGAGAGATACAGAAAGGTCGGTGATACCAACGAGTTCTGTTTTAGGCAGAAGCTAAGGTTCGAAGTCAGGATGGTTGGAGAAATGGAGATGGTCTGCTTCGCCACTAACCATATTCATAAGGCTGAAGTTCAATATAAGTTCAAAGTCATGACGTCATGATACATTGATCAAATAAAATACAAACATCCGTTCCTTTGTTATTTTGATTAAAAGCGAAGAATTGTTATATGATATATTTTGCTATAAATTACATTCATTAAATTAAATCTAGAATATGGGGGGACAGTAAAATGAATAGGAATAATTACACTATAAAATTTTTCTTGAAGCGTAATTTTAGATTAAACACGGAAATAGGTAAAATGTTAAAACTTATGACATTTAACAAATACCATAGTGCTGAGTATCAGTTCTGGTGATGGCTGAAGTAGAAGGATATTAACAGTAGACAAAATACTGCATTCTTATGTTATCAATCCAGATTTAAGACAGTAGCATTTACGTTAGTCAGAAGACAACTATAGAAATAGAACTAAATACTTAATCAGAAACTAAAAGATCATCAAAGATACACATTCAAGCAAAAAACAACAGACGACAAAAGAAATGTGAATACATACCTGTATCATGACGGTGCTCGTAAAGATAAAAGGAAAATGTACCGGTTCAGTTACCAGTTTTTGAAACAAGTTACCAACCGACGGTTTCGAGGTTGCCCGATGAATGACAAGTTAACTCTCGCGCTGATGTCGATAAAAGCCACTGAAGAATAAGAGAGATTAATGTACCACGGAAGGAGTATATTTAGATAAGAAACGTGGTACAAGGAAATGGCTCGACTTTAATGAACAGATATCAGAAATACAATAATGAAATTGTAAAACAAATGATGTGACGGCAAACGTACGAAAAATAATAAGATCAAAGGGAGAGAGCAAGAGAGAAATCCTGCTAAGGAAGTGAGATAGACGAATGAAGAAATAAATGAAATAAATGATATCATGGGAAAAGTTAAGTATACCTTAGTTTAACCAGACCACTGAGCTGATTAACAGCTCTCCTAGGGCTGGCCCGAAGGATTAGATTTATTTTGCGTGGCTAAGAACCAATTGGTTACCTAGCAACGGGACCTACAGCCTATTGTGGAATCCGAACCACATTATAGCGAGAAATGAATTTGTATCACCAGAAATAAATTCCTCTAATTCTTTATTTGTCTGTCGGAGATTCGAACACAGGGCCAGCAAAGTAAACTGAAAGGAATATATATATATATATATATATATATATATATATATATATATATATATATATATATATATATATATATATTATTGATCTGTCGAGATCGACAGGTTCTTTAAAATAAACAAGCAATTGGGCTGTAATGACTGACGAGAGGTGACAAACAAAGGAGGGAGGAGCAGAACAAAACGAAAAAGTTACCTTAAAATTAATTTATTTACAATAAAGTGTACATATTTACAGATGAGTCAATTGGTTCAATTTATAAAATCCATATTTATAGCAAAAATCAAAGTAAACAATGAAACAGTTTCAGTTAAAGCATCGGAAGAGCCAGTACAATAAAAAAACATTTGACATAAAATGGGGAACAAGAATTCATAAATTTAAATCAGTAAAAATAATGCGTCCAAAAATAAACACAATAAATAATGACAGCAATAACAGGTAAAGCACAAATGAACAACACTTAACATAATAAATACATCAAGCATGAACAAAACGGGACCATAAACAAAATCAATACAGCAAGGTTAACAAAGATAAAATCATGAAAACAACATTTTTCAGTACGAAAAGCCGGAGTTATAAACATACACAGACGAAGCTGCAACACAGGAACACTGCAGGACAACAAAGACAGAGCCGATACGGCAACCATCTAGCCCTCAGGCACAGTCCTCCAACTCCAGGCGCCCATGACAGAGTCGATACGACAACCATCATGGCCAAAAACAACCTCCGCTGCTCTCTGACGTCCTCTCAATAACGACCAAGACAGAGCCGACACGGCAACCATCTCTCAAAAATTCTCCACTGCTGCTGACGGGGCCTGACTCTCAGGTACGGATACCTGCTGCTGCTACCCCAACGGCTCTGCTGCCCTGGACCATTTGTTCCAGAACCTGGCTCGTTGCTGCACGAACCTGACTTGTTTTTACGAACCTGACTTATTGCTGTTACGAACCTGACTGACGCTGTCAAGCACTCCTGACAGACGTTTCTCAAGGGAACAATCTACAAACGATTAATATTTATATATATACATGTGTGTGTGTGTGTGTGTGTGTGTGTGTGTGTGTGTGTGTGTGTGTGTGTGTGTGCGTGTGTGAGATACCTCATGCATTCATGTTTCTGGACTCATGAATTCACGGATTCCCGAAATTTTCATTGAACCTAACTAATGTGCATCGGCGATTTTTTCAGAGATCTGCGAAATTTTTCTCTCTCTCTCTCTCTCTCTCTCTCTCTCTCTCTCTCTCTCTCGTAGTTAGCGTGCACACATATTTTAACCACTTACTATTTCTCTGCATGTAATTTTAAACTGATTGAATACCTGTACCCTCTACATGCGGTATGTACATGTTTTCTTTATTTTGTTGAATTGTACTTTCGTTATGTGGCTTTTGTGACATATGAAGTTTACCTAGTTTACCTTCCTGACAATGACAAAGGAAACGTAAGTCATTAAGTTAACTGCCCCATTTAGTTCCACGTTGGACGGGTCGATATCGTTCTTGGCTAGAACTCTGCTGGGCCTGCATTCGATTCTTCGGTCGGCCAATGAAGAATTAGAGGAATTTATTTCTGGTGACAGAAATTCATTTCTCGGTATAGTGTGGTTCGGATTCCACAATTGGTTCTTAGCCACGTAAAATAAGTCTAATCCTTTGGGCCAGCCCTAGGAGAGCTGTTAATCAGCTCAGAGGTCTGGTTAAACTAAGATATACTTACTTACTTACTGCCCCATTTGCTGCTTGGTTTTACCTACTGGGAGTGCAAAAGAAAACGGAAGTCAATGAATCAGTATACCTTACTGCACTGTAAGGGCACTAGTGTAAATACCCATTAGGCGACACTGTAATCTATTTTTACGTCAACCATCTATTTCTTTTTTTTAAGGGTAATGTATTTCAGCTAACTTCTAAATGAAATTAAGGCACTTGGGAACTCTGATTTGGGTCATATTTAGGGCTTAAACTCTAGAAATAACGTTTATTAGCATCTTTAGTGACTCATACCAAACATTCGCGATTCCTCCTGATCCGTGATGAGTTCTGAAACCTAACCTCGTTAATGTTCGAGGTATTACGTATACATATGCTGTTTGGGCATATTTTCTCTTTTATGCAATTTCTATTGAAGTTAACGGCATTGTTCGCCGATATTATCTTTATATCAGACGTTGAATCAGTCTATATTTTTTTTCTTTTTCCTCTTCAGACAAGCTTTTCAGGAATAAGGAAAAATTATTCAAGATTTTTTCCATTTGCTTTTTCTTTTCCTAGTTGATGGAGCATTTCCCCACCTCGGCAACACCTTCAGAACTGGATTACAAATTTGCATACAGGGTTTTTATTACTACATATGGACGTTTAAATTTTAAACATGACATCATTGGGTACTGAATTTCTATTGATCAGCAGGTCTCATTCTCTTGTTGGTGGTCTGAACAGTAGCATGGTCATTCCTGGTGCTCTGTACGACACGTCCAGTGCCATGGCTTTCAGCAAGGGAGTGATTCCCATTTCTGGCCAATAGTCTTGATTTACTTTGTTGTTGGTAGTTGTGTCCAGGAGTGTTCTGTTGCTCATGTCTCCCTTCGGTTTCTCACAGATGCTCTGTAGTTTCCTTGAAGAAGGGAGGATGAAGTCTGTGCTCCTCTGTATATTTAAAGCAGGCCGTTGTTTATTTATACTCACAGCTTCTGCTACCTGCAATGTGTGGAATCAGACTTCTTTACGCTCGATCTCTGTGCTTTCTAATAATTCTTCTAGTGTTGGTTTACAGTCGTGGCCGTCTACGTAGTGTTGAAATATTTCCTTTTGGTTGCAGTGAGCTTGCAGTCACCTGCATAGACTGGTGGTGGTGCGACCTATGTAGTAATTGCTGAGGGCTTAACATTCCCTTTATATATTTAAATTTGTTTACTACATTGTATGTCAATTTGTAATCCAGTCCTGAAGACGCCGCCGAGAGGTGGGGAAACGGTCTGTCGACTAGAAAAAGACAAAGTAAACGGAAAGAATCGTGAATCATTTCTTTATTCCTAAAAAGCTTGCCTGAAGAGAAAAAGAAGAAATATTGACAGATTCAAAGTCTTCATAGAAAGATAGTAGTGGCGAACAATGCCATGAACATATGTGTGTATATATATATATATATATATATATATATATATATATATATATATATATATATATATATATATATATATATATAATGTGTGTATGTATATATATATGTATATATATATATATATATATCATCCGACTTTCCCTCTGTATATAATATAAGCTTTTCTGTATAAAAGGAGGAAAAGGAATGCAGTGCTGCTAGCATTTTCCTTTTTCGATATCTCTAATTAGCCAAGCCCTCCATTTTTTCTTTTTTACGTTAGCTTGGAACTTTAGTTTTTGTATTCCTTTCGATATAAATTCTTTTTATATATATATACATATATATATATATAAATTTATATTGAAAAGAATACAAAAATCAAGTCCCAAGTTTAGGTAAACAAGAAAAAAAAATTTGACGACTTCGCTAATTAAAAAAGATCGAAGAAGGAAAATTCTTGCGCTTGTAAAAGCTTACCTTTAAAAAGAGGGAAAGTTTGATGGATGATTCGCCATGGCCTTTCCTCCTAAGGGATGGACGGTGATGTTGGCTAGCAAAGGGAATGGCATCGAAGGACTTCCTTTTATCTTTATATGATTACAGATCTTTTTTCGTAAAACTTAGACACCCACTTGGACAGCGTTAGATGAAGATCCTCGGAGATGGAGAGGAGTGGGAAATACTCTGAGAGAGAGAGAGAGAGAGAGAGAGAGAGAAAGTCTGACAGACAGAGACAGACAGAGGGCACAGGAGAGTCTAAGCCAGAGCTATAGCAAACGGACTCAGTGTAAGGAAAGTCCTGAGATGTGCGCGCGCACACAAACTCACAAGAAAATTCGACGGATCCCTCCAGTCTTTTCCACTTTTTTTATGATTGCCTCTCTGACCCTCTGTAATTTTGGCTGTATCTTTCCCGTTCGGCCGCTAAATACCAGATGTGGACGTTACGATGGAAAATAGCTACCGTCAGCCAGCCTTCGTGAAATTATCTTTTATTTTTAGGAATATTGCAAAAAATAAATAGCAACACAAATATTTTAAATTATTATTATTATTATTATTATTATTATTATTATTATTATTATTATTTAGTATAATAATAATAATATAATAATAATAATAATAATAATAATAATAATAATAATACGAAGGAAATAGACGCTCTCATAAACAGGTCTTATTAAAAAGGATGGCTGTGTTATGCGAATTTACGAATATTGGCCTGTTGATGACCAACATCGCTGAGCCTGAAAAGCGAATTATAAGGAAAATAGAAAAGATGTATAAGATAAATTCGCATAATACAGCCATCCTTTTTAATAATAATAATAATAATAATAATAATAATAATAATAATAATAAGTAAAATATTTGTCAAGATCCGTGTTCTCCAAGCTAAAACGATTATCATACCTTGAACTGGCAAACCAGTGAGGAGTTTTGCACATGGAACTGAAAAAATAAAAACTGTCACATCTTATTTATGAACGCGCTTAGCGCCTCAGCGCCTACGAACAATCCTAAAAACCTGCAGGGGAGGATGTTGTTGGTCATTCTGCCTGTCAGCATATTCTTGATTCACATTCGTGTTTTCTTGATATTAGCTCCCTAGCATTCCCTTTGAATTTACCTATTTATCTATTTTTATTTATTTATTTATTTATTTACTTATTTATCCACGTGATCCTTTAATATGCCTCCGTCAGCAGCTAAGAAAGAGAGTCCTGCAGGTAAGCAGGTGGAGGATGGTGCTTCAAAAGATTGCGTTTTTTACACCATTCAAAATTGACATTGATCCGTTCATAATATCAAATTACCCTGACGTTATTTTGTCATATCATCTACATAGTCAACGGTTAATTCCACCAGTGGATCTATAGAAGAATTTAAGTACTTTTAAAAAGTGGGAAAACAAGTGCTATTGTTACTAGCTAGTTAGGTTCCAGCTCCAGTGCTGAGGTAATTAAACATTCTCGATTCACCAGATCCATTTCCTCTGTTACGAGAACCATTCCTATTCTTTTCTCTCAGTCTCACCGAATAATCCTTATGTTTTCCACAAAGTGAAAATAAAATCAAATCTTTTCTGGATTTCGACATTTTTGATTGAGAGGTTTTAGAAAATATTAGCAGAGGAAGGAAAAATCAGCTTCACGCGCACGAACGCACACTCGCGGAATTATCGACCTTTCAAGTATTTGCAATTGGGCAATGTTACCTGTACGTGAGGAGATTTCAAGTGGTTTTATTTGCCTCATTCCACGACTTTTATTTTGTTTTTTGGTTGTTCCGTTGTAATCGGAACAAGGCCTGGAATAGAACAGAAAAAACTGTTTAGCGTCATTTGTAAACTCAGCAATAACCTTTTTGCCTATAATACTGATTAATATCTTGACTTTTTAATAATGGTTCCTAAGAAGCCGAAGTTAAATAGAACTAAAAGACTCATCTACAATGCAAGTAAACCAAAATCAGGAACCATAAAGATGACCCTTTTTTATGTATAGCTTAATTAAGAGAGAGAGAGAGAGAGAGAGAGAGAGAGGTCCCTTCGCCTCAATAATTAATGTAAACTTCAGTCAACTGGTTCATAGATGTCAATCAATCTTAAGCTGAAATGATTTGTCAACTGGTTCATAGATGTCAATCTTAAGTTGAAAGATGAGGCATATCTGAAGAGTGGTTCTCGACTGGATAATGATTTAGAGCATCCGCCATTTAAGGTCTGTATTTGACAACCCTCTCTGCTAAATGTTCTTACACTTATTACTACAATTAATCTCCTTAATGACCAGTAGTAAACCATTTCTTGGAGTGCTAGAAGAAATGGAAGGCTGTTGGCTACAACTGATTAGTGCTCTGATACACGAATTGGTGAGACAGTGAAATGAACTTTTGAGAGTTTGGACAACTGAAATATGAAGGTTCATCTAAAAATATCTTTAAATTTTAGTAAAGCCACGTTGCATTAACTGTCCCTAACATATAGACTATATATATATATACACACACACAGTACATTATATATACACTATGTATTTGGTTCTATATATACATTATATATATAGAACCAAATAATCAGTAAAGTCCTTTCACTTGGGTATATGTTCTTTTACTATTCCATTACATGTGCAAATTACTCCTCTTTAAATTGTACACGGAAGAGCGGTGATTACACCCTTGAAAAGGGTGTAGTATTTGAAATATGCTGAATAAAGCGTACCACTTAGCCTCGGGACTAAGCTTAATCCCCGTAGCTAGTCGACAATGCATATTAAGAGAGATATTTTATATGATACGATGATGCTCTCACAGATAAATAGGTTGAGGTATCCAGCAGCTTCCTTACGACTCCGGCTTGGCCACACGTTCGGCTGAACGCCGTGGCCCTAGGCGACAGGCATTCCTTAGCACCGTTCTACAAGGGGCATCACTCACACCCCGCTCGTTTTCACGAGGACGGAAAGATGGCAAGATGTGATTAGCGAGATTAATATGGGAATGTCGAGCGAGACATCTCACGAAGCCTTGTAAAACGTCGCGTTCGGAATGTTTGTCTTGGTTCCCCGCCTGGGAGCTGGTATGTTAATTTTTTTTATCGGGAAGCCTCTTCTCGCGCCCAGCTTCTTTTCACTCCCGACAGGGTGCGAGGCCCAGCTTCGGCACTTCTTCGGATACCCTTTAGCGCATGTCCTAAGTGTTTTTCCCCTGCGGCGAAGGGCTTGTGATGTTATTTTCTCGTTTGCTGATCGTCATAAAAAAATAAAAAGGCAGAAATTCTAGCTTATTGAGAACGAGCGAATGTTTAGAGGCAGCTGACTGATGTTGCGATTACGAGTTTCCTTAGACTTTTTTCCTTTTCTGATAATGATAGAGGATAACATGTTTTGAGCATAATTATAAAATAAGACATAAACCAAGCTGATAAGATCTAAAATATGGAAAAAATTTTTGCGATTATATATTATTACTGGCTGGATACTTGAATAGAAAGGGTAAGTAACAGACGCTGTCTTATCACACAAAACCCTACTCTTTTGGCTCTCACTTAAAATAAACGTTGTTTCCAATAAATATTGTTGTTATTATTACTAATGATATTCTGCTAGTTGGTATTATTATTATTATTATTATTATTATTATTATTATTATTATTATTATTATTATTATTATTATTATAAAATCAATCTGTCATTTTTTGGCATTCTTATTTTATTAATTTTTAGTTTTCTGTACATTAAAAAAAAACTATTGAGATGGATATTTGTCTGTCTGTCCCCACTTTTTCTGTCCAACCTCAGATCTTAAAAACTACTGAGGCTAGAGGGCTGCAAATTGGTATGTTGATCATCCACCCTCCAGTCATCAAACATACCAAATTGCAGCCCTCTAGTCTCAGTAGTTTTTATTTTATTTAAGGTTAAAGTTAGCCACGATCGTGTGTTTGACACCGCTATAGGTGCCAACAACACAGGCCACCACCGGGCCGAGGCTAAAAGTTTCATGGGCCCTGGTTGAGAGTCTCATGCAGCATTATAGCTTGTAAAGAAAACTCGACTGCGCCGTAGAAATTTCGGCTCATTTTTTACTTCTTTGCAAATCGATACAAAACTCTGACCCCAAATCCCATCCCCCTTCACTCTAGTGTAATAACACTTCGGTGTTATCACATTAGAGTGGGAGTGGGGGTCAGAGTTTCTGTATCGATGTTTCTTAAACTTTCATAGCTCAAGGTTTGCAAATAAAAAAAAAATTAATAAAATATGAACGACAAAAAAATAACAAATTGGCTTCAGTAGTGATGAAATGTTATTTATTATTATGAGACTATGTTGTAAGATACTTTTTTGGTGTTATCATTCTTCACAGTAGCCTTCCTTTTTTTCTCTCTGATTATGGGAATACTTGTAGACAGGTGAATATTTTGTCAATCAACGTCACATCTGGTCTACTGGCACGTATCACCCTATCTGTTCTGATACCATAGTCCCAGAGGATCTTGGCCTGATCGTTGTCTATCACTCCCTCGGGTTAGTGTTCGTACCATTTATTACTGCAAGGTAGCTGGTGTTTCTTGCACAGGCTCCAGTGGAGGGCTTTTTCTACTGAATCATGCCTCTTTTTGTGCTGGTTCTGGGCAGGCGCCGGACATTCGCTTGCTATGTGGTTTATGGTCTCGTCTTTCGTATTGCACTTCCTGCATATGGGTGAGATGTTATTTCCATCTGTTGTTCTTTGGACATATTTGGTTCTTAGCATTTCTTCAGTTTCCCTTCTTGAGTTCTCCCCTCTATAGCCATTACCATGTTTCATCTCTGGCATTGGTTTGTTGAGCCATTCCTCTGTTCTGTTTTTCATTCTCCTGTCTCTGTATATTTCTGGGTCTCTTAAGTCTGTCTCTACTTCCATCAGTCCTTCCATGCATCATTCCCTCCCAGATTAGGGGAGGAAAATAGAGTTTCGAGGGACAGGGAGGGGGTAAATAATTACAAAATAATGGTAAGCCTAACGAGTCTAACTAGAGTGGTCTTAGGAAACTAACTGGTTTCATTTTTTTATAAACTTCTGGATATTCGTTTTCTTGTGAAGAAAATAACTGCCCCAGTGCTCTGCTCTTGAAACCACTGGTCTACTTCCATCAGTCCTTCCACTTAGCCACTCGTCTTCACTGGTTTTCAGATACTGCCCCAGTGCTTAGTGTTGACGCAGTCCCCTCTCCCCCTTCCTTTCGTGTTATGTATAGTCTGTCTGTATTTGCTCTTGGGTGTAGTGCTTTGTGCATTGTCATGTGTTTTCTAGTTTTCTGGCCTCTCTTGGGAAAAGTTTATTAATAATAATAATAATAATAATAATAATAATAATAATAATAATAATAATAATAATAATAATAATAGTTTTAACTAGTTTTCAACTGTATTAGTTCCTACTTCTCCAGACTGATATTACAAAATTCATTTGCACTTGAATATAATCTTTGTAACGCGATTTCCATTATTATTATTATTATTATTATTATTATTATTATTATTATTATTATTATTATTGTTATTATTATTATTAAATAC
>NC_089744.1:14297500-14305000 GCF_040412425.1 Macrobrachium rosenbergii
CTTTGGTTATGGTTAGCTTGGACTTAGAAATCAAACAAGAAGCTTGTCAATACTTTTGTGTGTGTTTATTAATTCATCACCTTTACTGATACTCTATTCTTTTGAATTCATGCAAATAAACTTTTTGAATTTGAAGAGCAGCCTACAGACTTAAGTCTCTCTCTCTCTCTCTCTCTCTCTCTCTCTCTCTCTCTCTCTCTCTCTCTCTCTCTCTCTCTCTCTCTCTCAGTTTGGGTTTGTTGGCCTCATCTTATTACACCACCTATGAGCTAATAAACTATAGGTGTTGCTTACTACAGGTCTCCTATTGGCTAGAAAATAAATCAGTTTAAGGAAGAATCGCATGGCTCTTCGATGAAGAAAAAAAAACCTGACAGAACATTTCCTCCTTTCCTTAACTTTCTCAGTCATTAACCTTAATGTGGGTTTGTCTCCAGTGTCCTTGATAATCGTTTTAGAAAAGTATAATATTTAAATAAAATTACATGAATGTGAAAACATAAAAAAATACCTTTTTCTTGAACTGCAAGAAGCATTTAGCCAAGTGCGAAATTTTCTTTTGAAACATTTTCACTAAATACGAATCTCAATTTTTCCAACAATATTCTAAATTACTTATTTGTAGAAAACGAGTAATTAGTAATTAGAGATTCAAAATGAATACATATCTAAACAAAAGAGGTCTGCAGACGATGTCGAAGGACAATTAGTGGTATCTTGATTCATAGTATTCACAGCATGAAGTTAAATGTCAATATAAGTACTCTACTGTATTACATTATAATAGATTTTAATTAAAAGACAAACTGATATAGGAGTCACAGAGTAGAAAGCAAGTATTAATGACAAAGAGAAAAGTAACAAGGAGAAACGACCAGACTATCAAACTTAATGCTATTTAAAACACTGATTAACATTTATTGACTTTAAAATGGCCGTCTATCTGGCATTTACGTCTTTTTATATCTGTTTAATGTTAATTAGATTGAAGTTATACATGAATGACCTAAATATTAGGTGAAGAGAAGACATTTAGAAAAGTAACACTGAAAACAGCTTCACAAAGATACAGCCTTATCTTTTTATTCAGACGTGAGCAACTATTTTTTATGCCACTGAAATCAACCAAGGGACGCTCAATCTTGACGATAAAAAAACAACGTTTTGTAAGTAAGTAAATAAATATGCAAATAAATAAAAAATAAATAAATACAATAAAATAAAACAAAAAATCGATCAAGATTTTCTACACACTGTAGACCAGTTATTCTTATTATTAATATTTCAGCTTTCACTTAATCATATGAAGGAATGCAAACAATACTATTTTTGAGCCATGTTTCCGAAATTGAAAGACCCATACTTAAAAATAAACGGGCACCAGAAATAAATACTGTAAAATTTTGATGATTATAAATATACAAGTAAAAGAATAAATAAATAACTGATTACTTTATTTTTCTTTTTAAATCAAAACTGAGAACTAGGACAGCAAAATGAAAACTACTAAGAATGGGCCTTTCAGTACCGCACACTTTCTCAATCTTGTAAGCATTAATTTCCATTGTGGTAAGGAAAACTTTTGAAGTTTGACTATATTGATATCACAGCATCTAAACAGAATATAGAATCTAATACATAGTAAAAGTTCTTTGTAACATAAAAACTATGTCTTCACGGAAATCTTGATAAAGTCCTATAACAACTGTTTTTAAAAAGAAAATCACCACTCAAAGAGGATTTGCCTAGAAGATAAAGGCACGGGATGCATCTGGGAAGACAGGAGTAAATATATCAACTTTCTAGTGCAAAAGGCCTGAAGCTTGTATTCATAAACTCTCATCTCTACTGATATAATTTACATGGTTCTTCACCTGGAAAACAAGATTTATTCAGTATGCTGATGATGCAACGCTTGTGGGTGTAGTAAAGTCTCCACTAATGAGGAATGAAGCTGCCCTCAGCCTCAATCGGATCATGGACCGGATCAGTGAATGGTGTAGCCGGTGGGTATGAGGCAGCACTCCAGTAAAACGAAAACACTATTGATTAGCAGATCTCATACAGATTTTCCCACCCCATCTCCCCTCCAGGTGGATGGGACTTTGGTGAGTGGGTCTGAAGCTTTAACTATTCTAGGTGTAACTTTTGACTCGCATCTTACTTTTGAGAAACATCTAATGAAAGTTTCAGCAAATGCCGCACGAAAGTTAGGTATTGTTCGTAAGACCTCACATATTTATAACAGTGATCAAATCAGTCCAACCTGTTTTAGGTTGTTTGCCCTTCCCCTGCTAGAATACTGTTCTCCGGTGTGGATGCCAGAGATTTATCTCTTTGTTTGTTCACTTTTTCTTGGACTATCGTCGGATGGTCTCTTGTTTGTCACTTTTTCATAAGCTGTATTTTCACAGGGATCTTTCACATTCACAATTGATCCCTGATCCTCTTTTACTGCCGAGGGTAACCAGATCGCTGAAAAGCAGCACCAACATGTTGTAAACGTACCTCGCTGTCTAACTTCTCAGTTCCAGAGGACATTTATTCTTTACGCTGTTAGACTGTGGAACAGCTTCCCAGAGGATGTGGCACAACTGGGACTTCAGAAGTTCAAGCGAAGATGCATTGCTTTACTACCCTAATACAATTCAGCTTGTATCTTAATTGTTTTACTTACATTTTTATTTATTAATTTGTTAACTTTTCCGTTTTTATAATGACAGATCTCCTCTTTCTGTGTTTCCCATTACCTTCTGTTACTCCTTTCGAATGTACACCATTTTCTTTGGAAGCTTGAATCATAAGTCAATGCCCCCAGTGGGGTTGTTCCATAGAATAGGGTTCATCTCCTGAATAATAATAATAATAATAATAATAATAATAATAATAATAATAATAATAATAATAATAATAATAATAATAATAATAATAATAACGTGACAAACAATAATGGTTTTTATGGTAGCATTAGTCTTTTAAGTGCTGCAAAAATCGAAAGAAAGTCTGGAGTCAAAAGTATCCAAATCCTAAAAATTATTCTATGCACTTTTGACAGTGCTCAGAGCATTATGGGTGGGGTCATGGTGTAAATTCAAAGCTAGAAATATTAAAAAAAACATAAAAATATATATATATATATATATATATATATGTATATATGTATATGTATGTATGTATATACGCACACACTCATACAAACATACACACACACACACACACACACACACACATATATATATATATATATATATATATATATATATATATATATATATATATATATATATATATATATATATATATATATATATATATATATAAATACATGTATACACATTATATACAAGAAAAATAAGCGCATTTCTTACCTATTATAAGGTAACCAAAACCAGTTATATTTTTATTCGCTCATCATTATTTTGTCAACAGCAATTCTTTGATACGTCCATGTCCATTTACAGCCTGAAATACAAATCGGACACCAACAATTTCCTTTCTCCTTTTCCTCGTTTCCAAACGTCGGCGAACTCGTCGGAACGAGGGACCTGTTCCTTAATGAGGTCTCCCAAGTGGACGTATGTGCTTGTGTGCTAATAGAGTCGCAGCCAGAAACTTTGATAATCATTGCCATCAATCTCTGAATAAAGAAGATAAAGTTCTTACGCTGTCACCTGCGTTTAGAAAAAAAAAAAAAAACCTGTCTCGTTCTGATAAACTCAACTATTTGCCCCTGGGGTCGAGTGACGCTAATCTAAGCGATGGGAATAGCTCGGAAATATGCAGAATAATGTGAGGTATACATTTGCAGTCAATTGCCACACAGTTACGGTCAGTATTCACTGAGATTACCAACTGCTCCCGTGTACTTTGCTGGCGTTCTCGAATTACCTCAGTTCCGTCTCATTGGCCTTCTCTGGATGAGGCGTTGTCAGGGTCGTTGTTGATTCGACAGAATCTAAGAGGTTAAGGAACCGCGCCTAATATTGATCTTAAACTGATTAATTTTCGGACTTAGTTCTTGCTTTAGCAACTATAGAATCTTCATTTTTATCATCTCTCTCTCTCTCTCTCTCTCTCTCTCTCTCTCTCTCTCTCTCTCTCTCTCTCTCTCTCTCATTTTATTATTATAATTGTTACTGAGATTTCTCAGATCATCCCGAGGGTTGCCATTTTTGCCTTGTCAAAAGACATGTCAAAAAGAGCATGGAAAACATTACCTGAGCATGGAAAACATTCTGTCCGTTATGGCTTGTCATTCTATATATATATATATATATATATATATATATATATATATATATATATATATATATATATATATATATATATGTGTGTGTGTGTGTGTGTGTGTGTGTATGTATATATATATATATATATATATATATATATATATATATATATATATATATATATATATATATATATATATATATATATATATATATATATATATATATATGATTATTATCACTTTTGTATGATTAATTCATCTACCACACATTACCACAGGTGAAAAATAAGAGAAGGGGTGTAGGTCCTGACCGGTTTCGACTTTATTTCCAAGCCATTGACGAAGGATTGATACAGAGTATAAGAAGTCCCAAATATATATACTACAGGAAGAGTACTGACGAACATACACAACCGTTAGAGATTACATATCCACACCACAGGCCGGTGTCGAGGTAGGAGTGGCCTTCAAAACTCATTTGGCTAAAAATCACAATATACTCTCAGGGGACAATACTGATAAACATACCGACCATAGGCGACCTCAGATCCACACCTGACAGGTGTCAGGGAGGCTGAGTTTGGAAACTCATTAGCACTACTGCCCCTGTACTGTGTTTACAGATATGATAATCCTATTTTCATACATCTCTACTGCCTGCCTTAAAATCTAAACAATTTACAAATTTCTTTTGATATTGAAGGATCAAGTTTATACATCCCTTGACTGATATTCATATTATGGTTGTAACTTTCTTTTATAAAGCTAGATTCAATGATATTCCTTTCCAGTGCATTATTAGAATATACAATCCTTTTTGCCCCTTCCCAGTTGATAGCATGATTGTTCTCACTAACATGTATAAAAACACCACTGTTCCCTTGTGCATATCTCACACATTTATTATGCTGTTCAGTTCTTTTTTCCAGTGCTTTCCCCGTTTGGCCAATATAAAAGTTGTTACAAGACTTACATGGAATTTTATATACACACCCTTTAGTATTGTTAAGGGAGTTCTTGATAAGTACATTTTTCTTTGTTTTATTGTTCTTAAATGCGACATTAACACCAAAATTCTTAAGAAGATAGGGGATATCTTTCATATTATTATTATAAGGCAGTACAAGGAAATTTTTTGTGTTGTAAGGTTCTTTTATGGTTTTGATATATAGTCTTTTTTGCCGCTGTCAGGATATTTCAATTTCTTGCCTGCATTCCTAATTTTATCTATTTCCTCTCATCTATGTTTCGAAGAGCATTATGGGTATGTAACCCTGAATATAATGGAAAACGACAGATATTAGTGTCTAATCTATAGTTTTTGAGATTGCTGAGATGAATAGTGACACTCCCGATGCCCTTTAAGTCCAAGTTCAGCCCCAGTAGGAATTGGGGTGAGAGGGGGTGGAATATAAAATGTAAAAATGCTTGGCAATGTAACTGAAGCAGCTATCGTAACAGGAAAGGGAGAGAGAGAGAGAGAGAGAGAGAGAGAGAGAGAGAGAGAGAGAGAGAGAGAAGTGAGAGAGTAGAGGGGTGCTGGCATTAGAGGGAGAGGTGAGAAGAGAGAGAGAGAGAGAGAGAGAGAGAGAGAGAGAGAGAGAGAGAGAGTTTATCAGTTGTCATTCAGAGTTTTCCCAGGCAGCGACGGGTTGGTCAGCTAGCACAAATATAAATGCGTCGTGTGCGTTGTCTATTTTTTTTTTTCTTTGTCTATGTAATTTTACCACACAGTTTCTAAGCATTAGTGTGATTGCATGCATACGTGCATTTAAGTCATAAATGTGACAATTGGTGTTGCCTTTCTTGTCAATTATTTGGATCAACGGAGAATCTTAAGCAAGAGATTTCACATATAAGTAGCTCAATCCTTCGACTGACATGCACCTTGTTTAGAAAAGATATTTCAGATAGTTATTAAGTGACCGTTGATGTTTATAACTAAAGAGTAATGATATCATTATGATCGCTAATAACGACCTCTGCTATTTAAAAATGTTTAAGGTAAGAAAACTGTTTGAAATTCATTATTTCTATACATCAATTATGATGCGAGGAAACACTCCATTTAGCCAACTATAATTGGTTTGCAGGTTATCAAGAAAATTAAGCTTCTCTCTCTTTCGTTTTCATAAGAAGCTATGATACAAATTGCTTCATAAAAAACTGAAGAAAATAATCGAGAATCCTAACATTGGAAAATGACCTACAATTTCTTACTGTCCTTAATTTATATACATTATCTGTCTACACTTCAAATAAAAGAGCAACCCACATCATCTCAAATGAAAGAAGACCCAATTAGCATCCTATGATTTATATCAGGACCTACGTTAACTAAATTCTTTAATTCACTTTTTTTTCCCCCTTCGCTACGAAACAAGTGCTACTCCTGCAGGTGCTTATAAACCTGTTTAACAACTGATTTTATCAGGGCATCTTTACGGGCACACACAAGAATTTCAGGGAGAATCGTCCTCGTTTTTGTGGTCGAATGACTCCCTCAGAACTTGTCGTTACGTTAACATTCTAGTAAATTGTATGGATTCCAGGCATGGGATTAGGCACAAGAAATTCGTCCTCTATATACGGTTGAATATCTCCTTTTGTTATCCCCGAGAGCTGATGAATCACTAACTACATTATTCATCAAGTTCTGCATCATATGTTTTGATATTCTATTTCATACAATTCTTTTGTTTTGCCACTAGATTTTGTCTTTATTGTTGTTACGTCCATTGTTGATGTTTATTTTGGTCATCAAGATAGAGAGGGTGGCCGGAATAGCGATGAATGGGGAATTGTGTTCTTGAGATTCTAAGAAACCTTAGCAATGTCATAAATTCCGTTTAAGATAGTTATGTCATCTGTTACACCTCAATACGAGCCTGATGCAGCGAAAAGAAGCTGAAACATCTTTTTTGATGGTCAGCAAGATTTAATATCTGGAAAGGCCTTCTCTCGGTCTCCCTGGTGTTTGTAATAATCCTATCAACATCAACAATAATTCTCTCTCTCTCTCTCTCTCTCTCTCTCTCTCTCTCTCTCTCTCTCTCTCTCTCTCTCTGGCGTTTTTAATAATCCCCATAACAAAATTTTTTTGTCTCTCTATTTCTCTCTGGCGTTATTAATAATCCCTATAACAAAAAATTTCTCTCTCTCTCTCTCTCTCTCTCTCTCTCTCTCTCTCTCTCTCTCTCTCTCTCTCTCTCTCCTCCAATTATGGAATGTACCGAAATACCCCACCCACCCCATCATTCCATCTGATT
>NC_089744.1:14310000-14335000 GCF_040412425.1 Macrobrachium rosenbergii
ATTGTTCAAGAAAAAGAAACGAAAGTTATTTGACTGTTTTCACATTGCTTACAAAGGGTAAGGTCCTGATAACGCCATTTGCCTTGCGACCCAAAAAATTTTTGTAATTCAGCCTCTCTTTTCCTTCCAGCGAAAATGGTAGAAGTTTCTACGGATAGGCTGCTTTTTTTTCCTTTTTTATAAAAGAGCTCCCTTCAAGATAACACAAAGTTTTTCTTAGCTCTTTTCCTCGTCAAGTTTACTTATGTAAATTCTTTACTTTGAATCCCCTTTGAGAGAGGAAATTCTTGTTTTGTAAAAGGGAGAATTTTCTTTTTTTATTTATGAAGATTAACGACCCATGTAACATCGCGGTACGCTAGAATTAATTCCTCATTCCCACCCCACTAATGAAGACGTTGGAAACGCAACCAAAAAGAAGTAGGGTCGTGACACTTTAATTGTGTAATGAACGCAGCTAACGAAGGCAGAGACGGCGGAGTCTTTGTTATCTTGTGGTATGAATTACCCTCAACCCTTTCTGGCTCCCTAAGAGCATCCGTCCGTGAATATAAGCAAACTTTGTCTACTTTTCGTTTAATCACGAAGTTCATTTTTTCTCAGCGGGCTCCATAACCATATCAATATCAATATATTTCCCTATGGATGATAAGGGAGGACATATCTCATACAAATAGGGTGCGAAAGAGTGGAAGAAACGAGAGAGAAAGGCGCGAAAGAACCGGGAATTGTTCCTTTCCGTATCTCGGATGAGGCTTTTGTGCCTGGAGAGAGACAGAGAGTATCATCTGATTATTTTTTATCGCGCGTGTTGCTGTATTCCGAAATCTTCTTACTCCAGATCCTCTCGCTCTTATGATTATTCTCAGCATCCAGGAAAAGAAATGTTATTTGGAAGAGGCTGGTGGGTTTACTGAAAAATTTTTAGAATAAACTCGCTAATTGGATTTGCTCCCTCCAAGCCAAGAATTAGAAAAGCAGAAACATTTGTTTAAAAGATAAAGCGCAGTATTATCGTGACTTTAACATAGGCTGTGATGTAATGGAGTTATGATAAGACGAAAAAGAATTGCATCACTAATCCGACCATAACTTATCGCCAGGATAGAGAAGAAGGCTTTACGCTTTGGAAATGGAAATGGGGTAGGGATAAATCATAATAACCTCTACAAATGACACCCATACTTTTAGTTTTAAGCCAAGGCACAAGACACAGGGCCTGCCCACAGATATGGAAATGTCCCTACATGAATGAGGATGTGGGCCATGAATACGGATGATTGATCACACTGGAGGAATATTTGGCATCTTGCAAATACCTTTTTTCTTTTCATAACGGATAATGCTGTTCCAGACGACCTTGGGAAACTGTGACAAGGAAGACCATCATTCATGGGCTTGAGCTTCTTATGAACGTCAGAATATTCTAAAGATTCTAAGGTTTTCCAAAGAAAGATGCTCTAGCCATACAGCTAAGTCGATTTGCATTTCACCATCGAGGTTTTGGGAATAGAAATTGTTTCAAAAGGGGAAAAATACTCATTCTTCTGGGTGGCAACATCTTTTGTTAATTTCATTCTGCCATACTGCAGTATTTCCCTTCCGCGAGAATAAGCTTCATAGCAATGGATCAATAATTATAATTATTGATCCATTTTTACTTGATAATTATCAAGTAAAAAAAAAGACATGAACATTGGCTTCATTATCGTTAGGCTTTCTCAAAAAGAGAAGGAAAACAAAGACCTAAAAACCATCTCAAATTATGATTATTAGCACGTGTGTGCGATCAGATAGCAGGAGCGTAATCACTGGTCTGGATTGGCCATGGGCGATTATGATGATTTTGCCTTTGAGAAAAGATACCTGGACGCTCTACGCCTGGTGCAGACTCCAACAGTTCTTTCAGTTAATGATAACTTTCAATAGAATTAAGTTTACCAATAGTAATCTCGAACTTTTAAGCTAATTCCTCCATTGTGAACTTTGATTGATAAGCGACATCAGAAAAGTTTTCCGAATTATAATTTATTGCTTGGAACTGTTTAGTATTGCCACAGCCAATTATAAATCCTTACACAGCTGCGTATGTGTCCGGTTATTTAACATCCTCTCACTGTGTCTGTCTCTGTGCACACACGCACCCCCACACACACACGCACGCACACACACATATATATATATATATATATATATATATATATATATATACATATATATATATGTATATATGTGTGTGTATATATATATATATATATGTATATATATATATATGTATGTATGTATTTATGTATGTATGTATATACATATGTATATACATATATGTACTGTATGTTAAAATTATAGTAGTGATTGTTTTTATGTATACTATACAATAGTTCATTATTGAGCAATGGAAGGACTGTAGAAATTGCCAGGCTTTTGGTTTTGGTTGTAAGGATTTAAAAAATATGATTGTTAACACAGAAAAGTAATATGATAGCAAGCACGATGAACTTTTACACTGGTGAGTACTAGATTTACCTCAGTACTATGATTATTCAGTGACTGATCAGTGTTCATTAATATTATTAATATTGGTGATTACTAATGACTGTCGCTCTACATGTTTTCAAAATAATAAAAGTTTCCATTGCACCAAAGTGGAGCGGAAGCAAAAATGATTTCATTACAAAAATAATTCTTTAAATTCCAGAGTAACAAAGTTATCGCTGTTCGAAGTTTGCATAACTATTGATGCATTTTTAAGTGACTGTTTTCTTCCTCAGAGTTTTTATAACTATTTTTCTGTTCATTGTATAATAAGTATCCTTCAATAAACTATCATTTAAAACAAATTGCTTCCTAACGTGAAAAATAAAGTTATTGTTGTGAAAAAATATGAAAACTTTTTATCTATTTCTTTTTAAGATTTATTTTACCGTCCATTGATTTTTTTTATTTATTTTTGTTTCTTGTTGTATATGCATCCTTTAACCGTAGGAGTCGAAGCCCGGCTGTGAGCCAGCTGTTACCAGAGATAGGTTCTGGCCCAAGCCCAGGCTGGCTGCCGGCTCTCTAAAAAATTACCTGCGAACTATCATTTGCCAAAACATATTTCAAATAACAGGAAACGTGATTTGTATAGAAAGTTTCCCTTGAGAATAATAGACAGAAAAATAGCCACTAGCGATGTTGGTTGGCGTATAATAAAGGAAAACAGGCTAGAATCGTTAATTACTTCTGTTACTCAGAGGAGAGGATTATTTCCATAGACTGCTCCTGACATCCTGCCCAATATTCTATATATATATATATATATATATATATATATATATATATATATATATATATATATATATATATATATATATATATATATATATACCTTTGACTCTTACCTAGAAAATATTTATGGCGCACAGACAACGCACTTTATGTGACGATTATGAGAAACTTCATAGCGAATGTGTTATAGATTCACCAAAACTACTGTATTTTCTCCGTGTGAAAGGTATTAGATGCAATAATATTCATTAAAAAATTAATCTCCATGAAAAATTACCTGAAAAATCAACCGTATACAAACTTTGCAACAGAGTAATTAATCATTGTCATTTATGACAGCACTATACTTTATGAATCTTGACAAACACTATTAATATGATATTTTAAAATCAATATTATTTTTGTGTTTATTACCAGGTCACATGCTGAGAATGTCTAATTCGGATGTACCGGGGGCAAAGCGGAATGCAAAGGGGGTCCATGGATGGCCTTCAGAGGGTACGTAAGGTCATAGAAACATACTAATAAAGAAAGAAAAAATTAGTTTAATTTCTTGTACTTTCATTTCATTGGCAAATGTGTCCATCACTGCAGAAGATTTCTGTTGCCCTCCCTGCTGCACGTAACGACTGAGTTGAACGGGAAAGCAACAGTTTCAAGGCTGCGTCCACACTGGCGGCGATTCGCCAGGCGCAGGCAGCCCAAAGTGATAGAATTCACTTATTCTGGAGCCAGTGACGATTATAACCTGTTCGTTGCACTTTGGTGGAAAATTGTTGATGGTAATTCCTAGCAGCGGGCATACCAGCATATCTTCTGAATGTCTCGTTAAATTTTCCTATGATTTCAGTAAGATGAAATTGCATTATAAGTCAAGAAGTTTGATAATAACTTTGTATTTGTATAAATGTGAAAAATATAAAATTTTGCCTACTAAAACCTTGCTCTATCGTCAAATTCAAACAACTATATAACTCACTTTTTCCATCCATTCACTTTATATATTACTTTTGTGTCACTGAAAATAAACCGTTGTCGTTTTTACGGAAAGAGATGCGATTCCTGGAGTATAATGCATAAGCAAAAGATTAAAAGCAAACTCCGTATGCTAAAACTCTATTTGGCCCCACTGATTGTGGTGAATATAGGCCCATAATTGTCCAGCCGCTTGGTCGAGTACCTATACATACATACATACATACATAGTACGATGATGAATGCAGAAGCCCAATAGATGGATATCAAAGGCAGATGGAATGGCAAACGAACAATTAACATTGTTTATTATGTCCGACAGCGTTTCGCAATAACCCACTGCATTCCCAAGGCTACAGTGGCACAATATGTATTTTTTTTATAAAAAAAAAGAACGTTACTACATAAAATCCAATTATAAAAATACATTTTTAGAGAATATAAAAAAATTTATCTTTATAATTGGATTTTATGTAGAGACGTTCTTTTTGCTATCAAAAAAATATATATATTGTGTCACTGCAGTCTTGGAAATGCATAATAAAAGATGATAATTGTTCGGGGCCTTTCCATTTACCCTTGACGTCCATACATACGTACATACATACATACATACACACACACACACACACACACACACACACACACATATATATATATATATATATATATATATATATATATATATATATATATATATATATATATATATATATATATATATATATATATGTGTGTATGTATGTATGTATATATATATATGTATATGTATATATATATATATATATATATATATATATATATATATATATATATATATATATATATATGTGTATATATATATATATATATGTATAATATATATATATATATATATATATATATATATATATATATATATATATATATATATATATATATATATATATATATATATATATAGAGAGAGAGAGAGAGAGAGAGAGAGAGAGAGAGAGAGAGAGAGAGAGAGAGAGAGAGAGAGAGATATTTTCCATTTATATTTATTACCAAACGTTTAACAAATATCCTAGCATGGGCAACTTCTACTTGCATCCCGAATTGTGCATACTTATAAGAGAGAGAGAGAGAGAGAAAGGGCACATTACTATTGCCATAGTTTATTGTTTTCATATGAATAACAATATTTATTCATTTTTTGCAGCCCAACCTCATGCTGGAAATGTCAAAATATGAAATACGACGATCGTGTATATCCTTTGGTTTCATAATTATATCCTCGGACATGAACGAACACAAAGGTCAGTGTCTTCTGTGACAAGATCCTTGCCAATGGGAGCATGAAATAAAGAAAAAAAAGCTGATGGAGCACTTCAGATCTGTCTTTTCTGTCAATACAACGGATAGTGATCGCCCCTTTTTTTTGTGGTCTGCTAAGAAAGCTGGATTTAAGAAAACAAGGACTTGACCCAAACTTGGATTTGTTCCAACAAAAAAGCTGTATCCTGAATCATCCTATAAAGTTGCTAAACGCACTGCCAAGCAAAAGAAGCCACACATGATTCGAGAGAACTTAGTAAAGCTGTCTTGCTCTACTTCTTTCGATATAAACTTTAGCTTCATAGACTTTTTTTTCAAAATTGTTTCCTGTTTATTTAATAATAATTGCCGTTTACGACCCAGCACAAATAATAAGAAAGTTATTACATTTGAAAGTTTACAATATTTTGCAAAATTTTTTAAATTCATGACAAAACTGTTTTTAACCGATATGATAAATTTGCTATGCGTCCCACCTGAAGTTGGTTAAGTGCATCCTAAGCAGCTTTTGTTAAGCTTTTATATTTAAAATAACGAAGCTATTTTAAATAACGAATTTATTGCTGCTCAAAGTTCACAAGACTGAATGTGCTTTCCTCCACATTTTAAAAAAGTTTCTTTGCTTTCTTTTGCCGCTTTTGCGCCTCATACTCACCCTGTAAAAACAGATACACCATTTCATAAAAAAGATAACAGACTCCTATCAATTGTCGATATAGAGAAAATCTCCAGTCTTTTGTAAGAGACGCCAGGCAAAAAGGTCGTGGCTTCTCACGAGCGACAGTTCCTTCAGAGCCCCCACGCGTTCTTAAGAACGAAACTTGGTTTGGTTTCGTTTCAGAAAGAAAAAAAAAAAGTCCAGTAATTCTTCATTTTATAACGCAGTCCCAACATTTCCAAGGAGAAATAAACGCCGTATCATATCTTAAAGAACCCTTTTTTCAGGAACAAGTATACCGACTCATTATTTTTTTATAAAAGAACCCATCATGTCAAAAAACATAGATAAATAACAACAAAAGAAAATCCAACCCTTTTTATTATATAGGAAGCAACAGCCAAATAGTTATGAAACACAAACAAATAAGAAAATAAAAAGACTCTCAAACACTCCGGGTGATAAGAGACCTCACCATGTTTCCAAGAGAAGAACCCTAATCCAAAATGATGAAGAGGTCTCCCTCTGTTTTCCTGAGAAAGGCAACATGAAGAATCAGTCAGAACCGATCTTACTCTCAAAAGTAAAATGTACAGAATTTTGAGCAGATCTCTCCAAAAGACTTGTGGGTATATTGAACAGAAGATATTGGAAGTTTTAATAACAGAGATGATACGTCTTTCATCAAGTCTCAGAGGAAGACATCGCCCCATTAATTACCACATAAACGGAAATAGTTCAGTATTCTTCTGGATAAGTAGCTTAGTTCCATTAGGTCTGATGAAGGGTTGCAGTAAATGAACATCATTTCCTTAACTGAATATAAGTAATTCCTCTAACCTTTTCACTAAGAAGGAGAGCTCCCACATTCCTCTTAATGAAACATTATATCATTGAAAGAATCGTTATTATCTGAAAGAAAGATAAAAAAAAGCATTGTTTTTTTGATGGACAGTTCCATTATTATTTCTAAAAATCTAAACCTCAGTTATGATTTTCCTGAAATAAGAAGGCATTGCATCTTGCTTGGAAAGAAAAATAGAAATCTACTATATCTATAAATAAACACGAAGATACACGATTACCTAAATGCGTGGATGTCATCACTTCTTAGGAAAACGAAGAGACATTCCCACATGTTTTTAGAAGAGGACAGAACAAGAGCAAGTTTCTATCTCTGAGAGCAGAGGTTCTCATCAGCCATTAAAACAGAATTTTGTTCTTTTTCGAAAAGGAACCATTGTTTGGTAAATTTACAAAAATTCAAACTAAGGTTTTAATTGGTTAGAAATAAGGTGTTAGAAATAAAGTACAACGCTGCTAAATCTCTTGACAAAGGACTTAGTCACAATCTGTCGTAAAAGAAAAGATCCCTCTCCCTTTTCAAACCCAAAGGGGAGGCATGCAATAATTTCCCCGAGAAACGAAGCCTTATAACTCTTCAAAGAGAGGAAAAAGATTCTCTTCAGAATGGGAGAGCAAATCCAATATTTTACCAGGGAGGTGTATCCTACCTAATCCTGAAAGACTCGTATGTAGGCCAGTCATTTCCACGCCCCAGTTGAAATAAAAATAAAATGTTGTCGGAGAGACACCATGAACAATTTTGCTTATGTATGGAAATCTTCTTCAAGTAATCTTATCAGACTATCTCTCAAATTTGGCATATTTGATACCTTTACATTTATACCGAAATTAAAATATGAGCTTTAAATTGTCACTCGTACAAACGTACACAGCTGTACATACATATGTACCCTATATATATATATATATATATATATATATATATATATATATATATATATATATATATATATATATATATATATATATATATATATATATATATATATATATATATATATATATATATATATATATATATATATATATATATATATATATATAAGTAGACAACCACATGTGGTTGTCCACGTATACATTTGTCATGTGCAGTTTGTGACTTATTGCATATATATATATATATATATATATATATATATATATATATATATATATATATATATATATATATATATATATATATATATATATATATATAAATATATATATATCCCAATGAAGAACAAGTTAATGAGGAAACAAAGCAAAATATTAAAGTTATTTTAAAACACTAATTCCGAAAGTAAATCTTTATTGTTGTAATGTCTATACTTTGAATAAAGCGGACGTCAAACGTCTCCGTTCGTCGCCATTTGCGAAACTCTAAAACATCAAAATATATAAGCTTCGTGGGACATAAGATTAAATGAAATCATTATCGCTTTAGCAAGAGATATTAGACTGAAGAAAAAATTCCAACTCGATGTTTAAAGGATTATGCAAAAATAAACACGTTAAAAGCTGCTACCGGGTAAGTTGTGCTCAAAAGTGTCGGGGATTTGTCATGCAAAATGTTCAGGAAAATCTGTTTTTACTTAAACCTCCTGGTAATCTTTCGCTCAAAAAGCTCACTTAAGTTTTAAATATTTTAATGTCTTTTAATATGTGATACGGTATTAGCAATATTCTCGTTTCAATAACAGACACATACTCAGGCACTGAGCTCTCATGGATATGCAAATTCAATTTACTTATTAAAAACAAGATTAACGCAAAATATCTTGGAATAATGCATCTGAAGGAGAATCTTTCTGGCATCCAGAAGAATGAAATAAGAAGGGTTCTCTGTTGTTAATAACCTTGGCAATCTTCACTGCAGCTAGCCTCAGAGGAATTTAATTATTGTTATTTCGTTAGGATGATATTTGAAAATAGATCTTTAATAAAAAAAAAACTAAAGATAGAAGCGGTTCGGTTGACATGAAGGACATGGCATCTAAATGATTATTAGCCAAGTGGACATGGAACCAAAACCAAAAGATAAACACTTGCTTTAGCAGCGTCATAATATGACACATCGTTAATGAGAAAATAGATAATGGAAGATACCATTAAATAACAACGTTTACAGTAAAGATAATCTAAAGCAACTTCGCAACTATCATTCTGAGCATAAATGAAATGTATATTCGAGAAAGTCCCTGTAAAGCTTTTTCTTTGTTTTTTTTCTGTTTCTGTGTGTAATCCTCTTCCATTTGCGATCCGCTTGACTCTGGAGGAGTTATCAAATTAGGCTGGAACGGAAAATTGAATTGCTTCGCGAAAGGTTTGTATTTCGTGATGCTGATGGTTCCTCTGTGTGTGTGTGTGTGTGTGTGTGTGTGTGTGTGTGTGTATTTTTCCCAGTGAAGATTTCTACTCAGCTTGAATCTTGTAAAGGTTGTCGTTTCAGCTCGAATCCTGGAAATCCTTACTTTTCGAAACTGAAAGACTCTCTCTCTCTCTCTCTCTCTCTCTCTCTCTCTCTCTCTCTCTCTCTCTCTCTCTCTCTCAGAAAGATTTTTAGTCCTTATTGGGATCCCGAAGGCTTTTTTATCCGCCTGCTCTTCAAAGCGCCGTCGTGGTAACGATGGATACGACTCACTCCAATAACGACTTTCGTAATCACTAAATTGAAGGCTTCGGTTATGCTTCTCGTCTCCCCCCCCCCACCCCCGGGGCGGTAGATTTCTCGTCGATAATGAACCCCGACATTATTTCATGAGCTCGGTGCGGGCTGCTATCTCGGTAGATGCTTCGTAATGCAGGCTATCTTTGTGCGGGAAAAGATAGACGGTGGTTCTAATGCTAGCTTATGCTGCCCTTTCTCGCCAGTAATCATTATTTTCGCCTTTTCCCCCTCTATTTTTTGCAGGCTGGATAGAGCTTTCGTAATGCATGCAATTTTTTTTTTTTCCAGAAAAAGATATACGGTTGTTCTAATGCTATCATGTTCTTCCCTTACTTTCCAATAATCATTAGTTTTTCACTTTTTTATCTTTTTTTTTTGCGGTATGGATCGGTCTTTCGTAATACGCAATGCGTTTGCATAAAAGAATTTGTACGGAATTTCTAATGCTAGTTTGCCCTTAACCTCTCTTGACAAGAATCAGCAATTTATCGTTTGCTTTTATTTTTTTTAGTTTTTACATGCGGCAGATGCTGCATAATGCATGTTATTTGCATACGGTGATATTACACGATAATTCTAACGTTTTATTTCCTTTTTTTTTGGTCACTTATCCTCTCTCTCTCTCTCTCTCTCTCTCTCTCTCTCTCTCTCTCTCTCTCTCTCTCTGAATATCGTTTTCTAGTAGAATTGCTGAATGCAGAATTTATAAAAAAATTACATTTTATAACCAACAAATGCTTGCAGAACATAACCTAGGGTGTGACTGACTTCACAATATACAGTCCGAAAGAGTCTACTTCAACAAAATAAGCTCATGGGCCATGATTATAGTTCTACAGTTCATCGCGTTTTAGCGCTTAATTCATAGTGACCTCATCCAAAACTCAGTAACTGGATTCTTTTTTATGAGTGAGTTAATGGGCGAAGCAATGAACAAATAAACTCATAATTTTTTTCTTTACTTAAACTTATTTGAGGTCATGTAATGCAGTTAGTGGCCCCTTCAGTCCATAATGTTCACAATGACAATTATGGTAATGACAAAAATGCTGAAAGTAATCAGCAAAATTAATTAAAGTTAGACTTCTTTTGCAGTACGACGTCCAGGGAAGCTTTTCATCAAGGAAAAACAACAAGACAAAACCCACAAAATATGAAGAAAAAACCTAATGGCATGTATTTACCTACCTGGTCGTTCATCAAGGACTTCGTGAGAGGGGAGGGGTTCCTTTTGCTTTACATTACTCCACTGCCGAAACCCCAATTCAACTGCATTTAATTAATAAATCAATCCCGCAAAACATGAACCGGCGTTTGTAGCTAGAAGGCTTTACAACGCGCCACAGTCTCCTATCCTGGACTGATGAATCTGAGATATATATACTGGTTGGCTCGCGGCTTGTTCCAATAATTCGTAGAGCGTGTGGAGTCTAGAAACGTCCATTAAACTTGTGTTGGCCCGATATCAAAGTTTATTTTACATATTATGGTCATATCTCTTGTTGCTCGATGCCGTTCACTTATAAACGAACAAATAAAAATATATCTCAACAAAGAATCATTTTGAATTGCGCTACACAATTTTTCGTGTATACAAAACGTTCATGGAGGGTTTACTAATCGTTGAAGGATAAACTGGCCTCGCCTTGGCAATATTCTCAGCAATAGAGAGAGAGAGAGAGAGAGAGAGAGAGAGAGAGAGAGAGAGAGAGAGAGAGAACAGTAGTCAGTCTATGTTTGTACCAATATAGGGTATTATTTATGTGGTGGATTTAAATTTTTCCCCAGTTATTATTACGAATTTATTCCAAAAAGGAAAATGGTATGAAACAACTATAAATCGAGTTATTGTTACTTGAGTTTTTAAACCGTTTTCGTCATAGTGAAAATGTTAGTAAAAATTCGTTAATGAAAAGAGATATAATTTTATATCAGAAAAAAAGGGGTCTATCAAATTGGGCTCGGAAAACCTAGTAGAAAGATTGTCTTGGCAGAGGTCGTTTGAGCACTGCGCAAAACTGAGATGTCTGAATTTAGAATATATATATATATATATATATATATATATATATATATATATATATATATATATATATATATATATATATATATATATATATATATATATATATATATATATATATATATATATATATATATATATATATATATATATATATATATATATATATATATATATATATATATATATATATATATATATATATATATATATATATATATATATATATATATATATATATATATATATATATATATATATATATATATATATATATATATATATATATATATATACATATATATATATATATATATATACATATATATATATATATATATATATATATATATATATAGATATATATATAGATAGATAGATAGATAGATAGATAGATAGATAGACAGATATTGCAGTTCATTTGCTCTTTCTAAAGGAAGCAGACACCAACCAGTCATACGCTTATAATCTTTCATTTAGTTTTATGAGAGTTATAAGCGGGTTATGTGAAAGCACACAAGAGATTAGAATAAAATGAAACTTGACAACTGATGAAAAATGGAAATAGAATGTGAAAAATATAAAAATAAAAATAAAAAATAAGAAAATTGGTTGACAGGCTTCACTTCTAAGCTTTCAAGCCTCGGAATCCTACGTAAAGGAATCCTACCTAAACCAACTTATGAATTCCCTAAACCTCATCACCTTCCCTCTTTTCCGAGGAGCATTTCTTATGTCTTTTCTATCCTTCTTTTTTTTTAGGCTTGTTGTCTGCAATGGCACTATTTTAGCTTTCCTAGCGACGTTTCAAAAGGTTATGCTCTGAGTCTGTCGCCTCCAGTATTCGTCCACAATGGCACTATTTTAGCTTTCCTATCGACGTTTCAAAAGGTTATGCTTGGAGTCTGTCGCCTCCAGTATTCGTCCACAATGACACTATTTTAGCTTTCCTGTCGACGTTTCAAAAGGTTATGCTTGAAGTCTGTCGCTTCCAGTATTCGTCCACAATGGCACTATTTTAGCTTTCCTGTCGACGTTTCAAAAGGTTATGCTTGGAGTCTGTAGCCTACAGTATACGTCCACAATGGCACTATTTTAGCTTTCCTAGTCGACGTTTCAAAAGGTTATATGTCTTGGAGTCTACGTCGCACTATTTTAGCTTTCCTACGAGTATTGAGTCGTCCACAATGGCATGGCATTTTAGCTTTTCCTAGCGACGTCGCCTACAGTTTCCACAATGGTTATTTTGCTAGCGACGTTTCAAAAGGTTATGCTCGGAGAGTCTGGCACTATTTTAGCTTTCTGTCGACGTTTCAAAAGGTTTCCAGTATTACGTCCACAATGGCACTATTTTAGCTTTCCTATCGACGTTTCAAAGGTTATGCTTGGAGTCTGTAGCCTCCAGTATTCGTCCACAATGGCACTATTTTAGCTTTCCTATCGACGTTTCAAAAAGGTTATGCTTGAGTCTGTCGCCCCAGTATTCGTCCACAATGACACTATTTTAGCTTTCCTGTCGACGTTTCAAAAGGTTATGCTTCGGAGTCTGTCGCCTACAGTATTCGTCCACAATGGCACTATTTTAGCTTTCCTATCGACGTTTCAAAAGGTTATGCTTGGAGTCTGTCGCCTACAGTATTCGTCCACAATGGCACTATTTTAGCTTTCCTAGCGACGTTTCAAAAGGTTATGCTTGGAGTCTGTCGCCTACAGTATACGTCCACAATGGCACTATTTTAGCTTTCTAGCGACGTTTCAAAAGGTTATGGAGTCTGTCCGTCCACAATGGCACTATTTTAGCTTTCTATCGACGTTTCAAAAGGTTATTGGAGTCTGTCGCTTCCAGTATTCGTCCACAATGGCACTATTTTAGCTTTCCTGTCGACGTTTCAAAGGTTATGCTTGGAGTCTGTAGCCTACAGTATACGTCCACAATGGCACTATTTTAGCTTTCCTAGCGACGCGTTTCAAAAGGTTATGCTTGGAGTCTGTCGCCTCCAGTATTCGTCCACAGTGACACTATTTTTTTAGCTTTCCTAGTCAGTATTCGTCCACAATGACACGTTTCAAAAGGTTATGCTTGGAGTCTGTCGCCTACAGTATTCGTCCACAGTGACACTATTTTAGCTTTCCTAGCGACGTTTCAAAAGGTTATGCTTGGAGTCTGTCGCACTATTTTAGCTTTCCAGTATTCGTCCACAATGTCCACAACACTATTTTAGCTTTCTAGCGACGTTTCAAAAGGTTATGCTTGAGTCTGTCGAAGTGGTTATTTTAGCTTTCCTAGCGACGTTTCAAAGGTTATGCTTGGAGTCTGTCTATTTTAGCTAGCGACGTTTCAGTTATTCGTCCACAGTGGCACTATTTTAGCTTTCCTATCGACGTTTCAAAAGGTTATGCTTGAGTCTGACACTATTTTAGCTTTCTAGCGACGTTTCAGTATTCTCCAGTATCGTCCACAATGGCACTATTTTAGCTTTCCTATCGACGTTTCAAAGGTTATGCTTGGAGTCTGTCGCCTACAGTATTCGTCCACAGTGACACTATTTTAGCTTTCCTATCGACGTTTCAAAAAGGTTATGCTTGAGTCTGTCGCCTACAGTATTCGTCCACAGTGACACAGTATTCGTCCACAATGGTCACTATTTTAGCTTTCCTATCGACGTTTCAAAAAAAGGTTATGTCTTGCTTTCTCCAGAGTCTGTCGTCTGTCGACTACAGTATTCGTCCACAATGGCACTATTTTAGCTTTCCTGTCGACGTTTCAAAAGGTTATGCTTGGAGTCTGTCGCCTACAGTATTCGTCCACAATGGCACTATTTTAGCTTTCCTATCGACGTTTCAAAAGGTTATGCTTGGAGTCTGTCAACTCCAGTATTCGTCCACAATGGCACTATTTTATTTTAGCTTTCGGAGTCTATCGCCTCCAGTATTTCCACAATGGCAAAGGTTATGCGTTTGGAGTCTGTCGCCTCCAGTATTCGTCCACAATGGCACTATTTTAGCTTTCCTATCGACGTTTCAAAAGGTTATGCTTGGAGTCTGTCGCCTCCAGTATTCGTCCACAATGACACTATTTTAGCTTTCCTACGTTTCGACGTTTCAAAAGGTTATGCTTGAGTCTGTCGCACCTCCAGTATTCGTCCACAATGGCACTATTTTAGCTTTCCTATCGACGTTTCAAAAGGTTATGCTTGGAGTCTGTCGCCTACAGTATTCGTCCACAATGGCACTATTTTAGCTTTCCTATCGACGTTTCAAAAGGTTATGCTTGGAGTCTGTCGCCTACAGTATTCGTCCACAATGGCACTATTTTAGCTTTCCTATCGACGTTTCAAAGGTTATGCTTGAGTCTGTCGCCTCCAGTATACGTCCACAATGGCACTATTTTTTAGCTTTCCTGTCGACGCGTTTCAAAAGGTTATGCTTGGAGTCTGTCGCCTCCAGTATTCGTCCACAATGACACTATTTTAGCTTTCCTATCGACGTTTCAAAAGGTTATGCTTGGAGTCTGTCGCCTACAGTATTCGTCCACAATGGCACTATTTTAGCTTTCCTATCGACGTTTCAAAAGGTTATGCTTGGAGTCTGTCGCCTCCAGTATTCGTCCACAATGGCATTTTATTTTGTCGAAGTTTCAAAGCTTTCTTGGAGTCGACGTTTCACTATTTTAAAGGTTATGTTTGAGTCTGTCGCCTCCAGTATTCGTCCACAATGACACTATTTTAGCTTTCCTATCGACGTTTCAAAAGGTTATGCTTGGAGTCTGTCGCCTACAGTATTCGTCATGCACAGTATTCGTCCACAATGGCACTATTTTAGTTTTCCTCCTGTCGACGTTTCAAAAGGTTATGCTTGGAGTCTGTCGCCCAGTATTCGTCCACAGTGACACTATTTTAGCTTTCCTAGCGACGTTTCAAAAGGTTATGCTTGGAGTCTGTAGCCTCCAGTATACGTCCACAATGGCACTATTTTAGCTTTCCTATCGACGTTTCAAAAGGTTATGCTTGGAGTCTGTCGCCTACAGTATTCGTCCACAATGACACTATTTTAGCTTACCTAGCGACGTTTCAAAAGGTTATGCTCGGAGTCTGTCGCCTACAATATTCGTCCACAATGGCACTATTTTAGCTTTCCTGTCGACGTTTCAAAGGTTATGTTTGGGGTCTGTTGCCTCCAGTATTCGTCCACAATGGCACTATTTTAGCTTACCCATCGACATTTCAAAAGGTTATGCTCGAGTCTGTCGCCCCAGTATTCGTCCACAGTGACACTATTTTAGCTTTCCTCTCGACGTTTCAAAAGGTTATGCTTGGAGTCTGTTGCCTCCAGTATTCGTCCACAATGGCACTATTTTAGCTTACCTATCGACGTTTCAAAGGTTATGCTTGGGGGTCTATCACCTCCAGTATTCGTCCACAATGGCACTATTTTAGCTTTCCTCTCGACATTTCAAAAGGTTATGCTCGGAGTCTGTCGACTCCAGTATTCGTCCACAATGGCACTATTTTAGCTTTCCTGTCGACGTTTCAAAAGGTTATGCTTGGAGTCTATCGCCTCCAGTATTCGTCCACAATGGCACTATTTTAGTTTTCCTGTCGACGTTTCAAAAGGTTATGCTTGGAGTCTGTCGACACCAGTATTCGTCCACAATGGCACTATTTTAGCTTTCCTGTCGACGTTTCAAAAGGTTATGCTTGGAGTCTGTTGCCTACAGTATTCGTCCACAATGGCACTATTTTAGCTTTCCCGTCGACGTTTCAAAAGGTTATGCTTGGAGTCTATCGCCTCCAGTATTCGTCCACAATGGCACTATTTTAGCTTTCCTGTCGACGTTTCAAAAGGTTATGCTTGGAGTCTGTTGCCTACAGTATTCGTCCACAATGGCACTATTTTAGCTTTCCGTCGACGTTTCAAAAGGTTATGCTTAGAGTCTGTCGCCTCCAGTATTCGTCCACAATGGCACTATTTTAGCTTTCCTGTCGACGTTTCAAAAGGTTATGCTTGGAGTCTGTCGCCTACAGTATTCGTCCACAATGGCACTATTTTAGCTTTCCTGTCGACGTTTCAAAAGGTTATGCTCGGAGTCTATCGCCTCCAGTATTAGTCCACAATGGCACTATTTTAGCTTTCCTGTCGACGTTTCAAAAGGTTATGCTCGGAGTCTGTCGACTCCAGTATTCGTCCACAATGGCACTATTTTAGCTTTCCTGTCGACGTTTCAAAAGGTTATGCTCGGAGTCTGTCGCCTCCAGTATTAGTCCACAATGGCACTATTTTAGCTTTCCTGCCGACGTTTCAAAAGGTTATGCTTGGAGTCTGTCGCCTACAGTATTCGTCCGCAATGGCACTATTTTAGCTTTCCTGTCGACGTTTCAAAAGGTTATGCTTGGAGTCTATCGCCTCCAGCATTCGTCCACAATGGCACTATTTTAGCTTTCCTGTCGACGTTTCAAAAGGTTATGCTTGGAGTCTATCGCCTCCAGTATTCGTCCACAATGGCACTATTTTAGCTTTCCTGTCGACGTTTCAAAGGTTATGCTTGGAGTCTGTCGCCTCCAGCATTAGTCCACAATGGCACTATTTTAGCTTTCCTGTCGACGTTTCAAAGGTTACGCTTGGAGTCTATCGCCTCCAGCATTCGTCCACAATGGCACTATTTTAGCTTTCCTGTCGACGTTTCAAAAGGTTATGCTCGGAGTCTGTCGCCTCCAGCATTCGTCCACAATGGCACTATTTTAGCTTTCCTATCAAGGCTTCAAAAGGTTATGCTCGGAGTCTGTCGCCTCCAGTATTCGTCCACAATGGCACTATTTTAGCTTTCCTATCAAGGCTTCAAAAGGTTATGCTCAGAGTCTGTCGCCTCCAGTATTCGTCCACAATGACACTATTTTAGCTTTCCTGTCGACGTTTCAAAAGGTTATGCTTGGAGTCTATCGCCTCCAGCATTCATCCACAATGGCACTATTTTAGCTTTCCTAGTGACGTTTCAAAAGGTTATGCTTGGAGTCTGTCGCCTACAGTATTCGTCCACAATGGCACTATTTTAGCTTTCCTGTCGACGTTTCAAAAGGTTATGCTCGGAGTCTGTCGCCTACAGTATTCGTCCACAATGGCACTATTTTAGCTTTCCTATCGACGTTTCAAAAGGTTATGCTTGGATTCTGTCGCCTTCATTATTCTTCCACAATAACACTATTTTAGCTTACCTGTCGACGTTTCAAAAGGTTATGCTTGGAGTCTGTCGACTAGACTCCCATCGACGTCGACTCCAGTATTAGTCCACAATGGCACTATTTTAGCTTTCCTGTCGACGTTTCAAAAAGGTTATGCTTGGAGTCTGTCGACTCCAGTATTCGTCCACAATGGCACTATTTTAGCTTTCCTGTCGACGTTTCAAAGGTTATGCTTGGAGTCTGTCGACTCCAGTATTCGTCCACAATGGCACTATTTTAGCTTTCCTGTCGACGTTTCAAAAGGTTATGCTTGGAGTCTGTCGCCTACAGTATTAGTCCACAATGGCACTATTTTAGCTTTCCTGTCGACGTTTCAAAAGGTTATGCTTGGAGTCTGTCGACTCCAGTATTCGTCCACAATGGCACTATTTTAGTTTTCCTGTCGACGTTTCAAAAGGTTATGCTCGAAGTCTATCGCCTCCAGTATTCGTCCACAATGGCACTATTTTAGTTTTCCTGTCGACGTTTCAAAAGGTTATGCTATGGAGTCTATCGACCTCCAGCATTCGTCCACAATGGCACTATTTTAGCTTTCCTGTCGACGTTTCAAAAGTTTATGCTCGGAGCCTGTCGACTCCAGTGTTCGTCCACAATGGCACTATTTTAGCTTTCCTCTCGACGTTTCAAAAGGTTATGCTTGGAGTCTGTCGACTCCAGTATTCGTCCACAATGGCACTATTTTAGTTTTCCTGTCGACGTTTCAAAAGGTTATGCTCGGAGTCTATCGCCTCCAGCATTCGTCCACAATGGCACTATTTTAGCTTTCCTATCGACGTTTCAAAAGGTTATGCTTGGAGTCTGTCGACTCCAGTGTTCGTCCACAATGGCACTATTTTAGGTTTCCTGTCGACGTTTCAAAAGGTTATGCTTGGAGTCTGTCGCCTCCAGTATTCGTCCACAATGGCACTATTTTAGCTTTCCTGTCGACGTTTCAAAAGGTTATGCTTGGAGTCTGTCGCCTCCAGTATTCGTCCACAATGGCACTATTTTAGCTTTCCTGTCGACGTTTCAAAAGGTTATGCTTGAGTCTTGGAGTCTGTCGACTCCAGTATTCGTCCACAATGGCACTATTTTAGCTTTCCTGTCGACGTTTCAAAGGTTATGCTCGGAGTCTGTCGCCTCCAGTATTCGTCCACAATGGCACTATTTTAGCTTTCCTGTCGACGTTTCAAAAGGTTATGTATGCTCGGAGTCTGTTGCCGACAGTATTCGTCCACAATGGCACTATTTTAGCTTTTTTACTCTGTAAAATTGTGAAATGGCACTATTTTGATGAAATTTCTTTTCCATTATTAGTCCACAATGGCACTAGATTTAAAAGCTTAACAATCGATAGCTGCTTAAAAGGTATTTATGTTCTTCTATCGTATCCAGCATTCGTCCACAATGGCACTATTTTAGCTTTCCTGTCGACGTTTCAAAAACATGCTCGAGTCTATCGCCTACAGTATTCGTCCACATATGGCACTGATTTTAGCTTTATAGCGACGTTTAAATGCTTAACACACATTTCCTGTCGACGTTTTCATATATCCAGTATTATATATCCACAATGGCATATTTTAGCTTTCCTATCGAGGCTTCAATAGGTTATATATATAGTATATATATATATATATATATCGACCAGTATTCGTCCACAATGACACATTTTAGCTTTCCTGTCGACGTTTCGAAAATGAATGCTTCTGAGAAAATTCGCCACCAGCATTTGTCTACTTTTTTTTAGCACAGTCTCTCGACATATGAATAATAAAATACTCTGAAAATAGTTTGGGATTGAAGTATTCCACAATTCACTTCTATTTTAGAAATAACCTCTGACTTTTCAAAATTTGGTTAGTTACGTTTCAGAGTTGCCCCAGTAAAGTCCACAATGGCAAAATTTTAGTTTTCCTGTCGAAAACTGTTAGCTTGGAGTCTGTCGACTCCAGTAGTCCACAATGGCACTATTTTAGTTTTCCTGTCGAGAAAGGTTATGCTCGGAGTCTTTCCAATGATTGTCCACAATAGCACTATTTTAGCTTTCCACTCGACGTTTCACAGTTTACTTGGAGTCTGTCAACTCCAGTACGTCCACAATGGCACTATTTTAGCTTTCCTATCGACTTTTCAAAGGTTATATCCAGTATTCGTATATATATATATTTTATCTGTAAAATTGTGAAATGGCTTATGAAAATTTTCATTTTTAGACTCCACAATGGCGATTAGACAAAAACAATGATAGAGCTGCTGTAAAAGGTATTTATGTTATATTTATATTTTCAGAAATCATCAACACACAATCACGTGTGGAACAGAAATAAATTCTCTGACTCACACACAAATCAAACCCAGGTCGCACAGGTGGACAAGGACACATATCCACATGAAAACAGTCTATAAATATTTAACCTGCACACTAACACACACACACTGAATTACTGGGCAATATAACTATATTGCATACCATATTATATATCCCATATATCCGTGATCAGCAATGACCCAATAGACAATATTTCATTCGATATTATCCCTTCTGAGTGAATAAGATAGAAATCATCAATTTTACACAATCACGTGTATAATATAAATATATTTAGCTTTCTCTGGATTATATATTTCGGGATCAACCCATTTCAGGTGGAAAGGGGCGTTATCTGTTCATACTCAACTGCTATTTTTGGTAAAAAAAATGAATCCACTTGAAGAAAAGATAGAGTTGGAAATATTGACTATGCCCTTGCTTTTTTACAGACCTGGGTTCGATCCGACAATATATATATATGAATTTATAAAATATATGAAAATAGTTTATATATATATAGAAAATATTATATATATATATATACGGTATATAAATAATATATATAAATTTTATATATATATATATATATAGTATGCCTATAAATGAAATGTCATTTCCTTATTATGAAAACTCAACACACAAATAAACAGTCTATAAAAAACAATTCCCAGAGAAACTTGAAAATATTTGTAATCAGAAACAAGTGCCTAGAGAAATATACACACACACACACACACACACACACACATCAATATTTATATATATATATATATATATATATATATATATATATATATATATATATATATAAATATATATATACACATAGACACACATATATATACACACATATATATATATATATATATATATATATATATATATATATATATATATATATATATATATACATAAAACGCAGGACAATAGGGTCGGATGAGGCCTGGAATTGAGATGATGGTCTGAATTCGCTGTGAATTCTCAGTGACAGGAAGAATCTGCGCGATGGTATTTTTTTTACAGCTGAAACGCGCAATTGGTTCCCAAGCAGAAGAAACAGGGGTTTTGCTTTACCCGGTCTTGGAGATGAGTTAACCAGGTCAGCCCCGGACGATATACGAGAAAAGAAAGAGAATGAGTCATTTCCTAGTTTTAAAATCATCATCCAGTAGGTATTATTGACAGTGACAGGTGGGAAAACTTTTGTATATTAACTCAGTGAAGCAAGGAAACTATATACGGGGCCTGGCACTAAAAGAGCCAGTAGAAGTATAGTAAGCTTAATCTCCCAGCAGCGCTGAAAGCAACGATTCTGTGTAACAAATGCTTAATCTAACTTACGTTTCTGCTTAACAAGAATTAGCGTTTCATGCTCTTATTTGATATAGATACCCGTCACCTGGTTACCCTTTTGGTTAAGGATTTTGATGTCTTCGGTAATACAACAATATCGTTTTCCTTGGAGAATGTAGTTCGCTCCATTGCTCAGAATGTATGACGTGAGACGTGAATCTCATATGCCATTTAAGCTTGATATCCACAAAGTGCATTTGTGTTACTTGCTTACTGTATAGCAATATCATAAACAACAACACACATAAGCAAAATCAACCCGTCAATTTATATATTCCATTAGCTAAGTTTGCTTATTATTAACTACTTCACCATTAATTAAAATCGAATAAAAACATATGGGAGAAAAAATGGACGAATAAAAATTATGGTTAATTTTGTTTACCCCTCCATTAGCTAAGTTTGCTCATTATTAACTGCTTTACCATTAATTAAAAACGAATAAAAACGTGTGAGAAAAAATGGACGAATAAAAATTATATTCAATTTTGTTTACCCCTCTTTCAGAAGGTAAGTTTTGAAATTTTCCTGCTGGACAAGATAGATGACAAAGACAATAAAACATCCGAAAATCGTTGAAGAGACACCCACCTACAAATAACAAGAAAACAGTGAGAAGGATGGATGCATAAACAGCTGAATGATATTCAGAAAACAGAGCCTATCTCATTGTAATTCGTGTTTACCCACAGTAATGCTGGCGGGGCATAAGTACAACCTGATTTCTCCAGAGCATGTGACAAAGACATTATTTCCAAGAACGATATCACAAAGCCTTTGAGCTTCTTCCATGTAAATCTTTGTCCCTTGAAACTTAACTCTCAGAGATCCAGTAACCCATTTCTGCCCATTTCTCCTGTCCTCTCCTGAGGCAACTCTCCTATTATTGTCGACAGCCAGACAGACAGACAACCATTAAAGTAAACAACCTTAATAACGTGTCTTTTTGTGCGATAGAGGGCCTGTCATTCATAATATTTGTGTGACCGTATTGCCTTAAGGGAACATCATTACGCTCTCTCTCTCTCTCTCTCTCTCTCTCTCTCTCTCTCTCTCTCTCTCTCTCTCTCTCATACACGCACGATTTGTACCTGCCGACCAGCTAACTTTCTGATCTTGTACTTTTAAACGAATATTTCATTTGATGGACTCAATTTATTGAAGCACAACATGTTAATATACATTACTTAATCCCTCAATAATTGGACGGTAGGATTTGATAACAATCTTTTAATCAAATTTTGAAAATAGATAAAGAGAAAAATTGGAGGTGAAAGAGAAAGAGAGTGAAAGTCTTCTATGTTAGATAAATTTTTCAAAATATCACGAGACAAACTGGATGGGGAAGAGAGATAGTTTTGATAAAGAAGGCTGTAGAAAATTCGGGAAACTGAGGCAAAAGACTTAAAAAAAAAAAAAGATTTAAATAGAATAAGATAAAGAGATGGGAAAAGGTGGTGATTCAGATTAAAAGTTTACGTCATGAAGACAATTAGAAATTGGTTTTATCATTTTTGCAGTGTACGTAATCGAGAACTATGACTGATGAATATTAACTGAGCCATAAACAAATGAAATAGTTATGAGATTATTCGGTCACTATAGTTAAATTTTAGCAAAGATTAAGCTATCGGCTCAGAGGTTTTGAATCCACTCTTCTTTCTTTTATGATGGACTGGGATGTCTTTTCTCCCATTTGGTAAGAATACCTCTCTCTCTCTCTCTCTCTCTCTCTCTCTCTCTCTCTCTCTCTCTCTCTCTCTCTCTACCAAAGCTTTGTCCTCTCGAGGAGATGAAGGATTTTACTATGTGGAGGAAAGGAGATCTGCTTCATCGTTGGTCCCTGCACGTAACACTAAAATATTACTGTCGTTATATTATTCCCTCTAGCTTACTGAATATGAAAGACGGGTCTAAGAACAAACAACTTATTTTAGTATTGAACAAATACCCATAACGAAACGTTTTTACCCTAACTGAAATAAATTGGAAAGCCTAATTTAATCGCTATTGGCCACCAGTCAAAGCGAGAATAAACATGAGACCAAGGTCTAAGTATAAGACCAACTCATAAATAACCTCATTCTCCGAGGAAAAAGACTCGGTATAAATAACGCGAACACATCAACAAAATGCCTTTGAGCGAATCGCTTCTGAAAACTGAAAGTTGACTAAACAGACAAACTCACTCAAATCAGCAGAGATGACCATGAGACACGACTCGAACCGTCGTCGTCTTTGAAGTCAAACAGGCCGCTCTCGGGACGCAATCTCTTTCACAATGGATTCGCTCTCGCAAGAAGTATAAATATTGCTTACCGGGAACAGCAGAGGTTATGCAAAAGCACCGGATCAGAGAGATGATTGCATGCTACATTCCCCACGGCCCTTCGGGGCCAAGATCGAGATCCACGTCGTACGTGAGCCGAGTGAAAAGTCGAAGAGGAATTCGAAAGAGGGTCCTCTCTTCCACCTCAGGACTTGCCTTCTCTTGCGTCGCTCCTAAACTGTGCTTGAGTTTAATAGCTTCATTCTTGAAGGTTCAAAGTTTCCTTTCTACCGTAAACAGGCATATATATATATATATATATATATATATATATATATATATATATATATATATATATATATATATATATATATATGAATTTTATTATCACATCACCGTGATTCATATACAAGCATTAAGCTACAAACGTCCTTTAATATCCAAATCGCTCTACCTCGAAAATAATATATTTTCATATATGTTACCCGAAGGGAAATTTTTTAGTTGATAATAGGTTCGTCGTCTCGTGGGCTCGAACCACGGAAGACGAGAACTCAGGACTACAGTGACGCGCATTTAACCACACGGCAGTGTAGACGACGAACATATTAGCAACTAAAAAATTCCCCTTCGGCTAACGTATATGAAAATATATTATTTCGGAGGTAGAGAGAATTGATATTAAAGGACATTTATAGTTTAATGCTTATATATATATATATATATATATATATATATATATATATATATATATATATATATATATATATATATATATATATATATATATATATATATATATATATATATGTATGTATGTATGTATGTATGTATGTATATATACTGTATATGTATGTATATATACTAGCTGACCAACCCGGCGCTGCCTGAAAAAAATCTGAATAACAACCTAGGGCAGGCCCGTTAAAGCCCTGAATAACAGTCTACAGGGAGTGGGAGGGCAGAGGGTAGGGGGAGGAAAAAAGGTAGAAGGAGGGGGAAAAGGGAAAGAAGTGAGAAGATAGAGGAGGAGGGTGAATGGGAGGAGGGAAGAGGGAGGGGAAGGGAGGAGGAATGGATAGGGGTAGGGGAGGTGGGAAGGGAGGGAAA
>NC_089744.1:14340000-14362500 GCF_040412425.1 Macrobrachium rosenbergii
CTTGAGCCAGAGAGGCACTCATTTCCTACACTTGGGGAACTTTAACCTTTGACCCAGACGTCGTCACGAGACAGTTAAGATCTACCACATCTAGAGAATCTTCTATACAAGCATCCCAAGGAAGCAAAGTGCAGTACGTCCTGTGATTTGAGAGTTAGTTCTAAGCCAGTGTGACTTTTCTCATACTTGATATCTCTCTCACAATTCATAATTTAATTCAATCCCTTTTCCTTTGGCTTTGCAACAGTGTATTTATCAGTGCCAGTGTGTGTTCCTTTCTAGAAGTGCATAGAGTAACGCCATTCCCTTGTTAGAAGTGATCAGAGTAATTCAATCTATTTTATTTGTGTATTAACTCGTTCTAAGAGAGTCTTATATTATTATTAGTCTCATCTGGAATTATTTAACTTCCAGGAGTGGTGTCAGTGTCATTTGCTAAGTAGATGTTTCTCCTGTGTTTCCTGAATTGCCGAGAGAAGTCCGCCCCTACTGGACTGATATAATTATATGACCGCTGGAATTTTAAAGAATTCTTTTGCATATATGGTCCAGTTATGTACACACTGAATTACTTAATGTACCAATTTCCAGTTCATTGATTTATCACACATTTTCATTTTAGTGAGATCTGTTACAATAATTTACTAGTGTGTTTGTGTAAATAAAGTAAGTGTTGAGAATCAGAATTCTCACTTGGCAATCTACCAATTGTTAATTGTTCTTTTTTTTTTCTCTGGTTACGGTATTTCAAGAGTTTTATTGCAAGGTCCTATTAATCACAGTAAAGGACATTCTCGAAGTTCTTTATAATATATATTGAAATTTCTAATAATATATATTGACACAAAAAATCTGGACTCTGGCCTTGCGATCAGATAGAAGCATATACATCAAAATATGGCTGAAAGTCTAACTTCAAAAGGGGAGTGATTAGGTAAATTCTGGGGTTAACTTAATTAATTATTTACAAAAAAACACATGCCAGAAGAATAGTAGTTTAATTCGGGATAGGCAATTCCACTTCAATGCTTGGCAAATTAAACAGCACAACAATAAAAAGCAATACAGGTCTCTCTGTAGGTACCTTGCACTATGAAATGGAAAGCAGAAAATTAGTTGGAGATGAAAAGGGATGTGACTGACGAAATAAACCTTAAATTCAGCACCTTACTTTACGTGGGAGATGATGTCCTCTTCTTTCGGCGGGAAGCCAGGGGTGGGGAGAGCAAGTAAATAATTTCACAACAAAGGTTACTATGCCCGGACTGCCACGTGTCCAGACCAGGCAGTTAAATAGGGCAAGGGGCAGGACCTGCATCCTGGAAGAGTCTAAGGTCAAGCGGGTCCTTCCGAGGTCCTTTATAGCCTCCTGGGATTATGCCTTCATTCCTCATAGCTGGCGCTTGTGTCGGTCTCCTGGGAGCATGGCCGAAGGTTCAAGGTGGCGGCAAACACATGTTGAGTTCGGGAAAGGATTTACTCTTACCAGATTAGCACCTGGAATTTAAGGAGTCTCGGCAGTCACTTGAACAAGAGAAAAGATTAAAGGTTTCCTTCCAAAAAGGCAGTGGTGAGAGAGGGCTTACAGAGGTGAATTTTGCCTACCATGGGCCCTACAAAAAATGAATGAATGAATTAAATATTATTTACTTTATTTCTTTTGCTAGATGAGATTGCATGAGAGAGAGAGAGAGTGATACTCTTGACAATATATATATATATATATATATATATATATATATATATATATATATATATATATATATATATATATATATATATATATATATATATATATATATATATATATATATATATATATATATATATATATATATATATCTGACTCACATCAGGATCGAACCCAGGTCTTTCAATTGAAAGGCAAGGGCGCTGCCCACTAGGTCATACAAGTCTAAAAGAAGTTGGAACCTGAGAGCAACTGCACCCAAGGAATTACCTGGGGCAAGCTAACAGCTGCTTGCATACCAGCGAGTTTTCCCCAACTTCCCGACTCAGCAATGATTCAGTTGACAGCATTTCATTCGAATTATCCCTTCTGAGTGAATAAGATAGAAATAATCAGCACACAATCATTTGTGGAACAGAAATAAATTTCTGACTCACATCACGATCGAACCCAGGTCTTTCAATTGAAAGGCAAGGGTGCTGCCCATTAGCCATACAAGTCTAAAAGAAGTTGGAACCTGAGAGCAACTGCACCAAGGGAATTACGGCAAGCTAACAACTGCTTGCATACCAGAGAGTTTTCCCCAGCTTCCCGACTCAGCAATGACCTAATTGACAGCATTTCATTCGAATTATCCCTTCTGAGCAGCACCCTTGCCTTTCAATTGAAAGACCTGGGTTCGATCCTGATGTGAGTCAGAAATCTATTTCTGTTCCACACGTGATTGTATGTTAATTATTTCTATCTTATTCACTCAAAAGGAATAATTCGAATGAAATGCTGTCAATTGGGTCATTGCTGAGTCGGGAAGTTGGGGGAAAACTCGCTGGTATGCAAGCAGTTGTTAGCTTGCCAAGGTAATTCCTTGGGTGCAGTTGCTCTCAGGTTCCAACTTGCCTTCCAATTGAAAGACCTCTAGTGGTTCGATCCCTGATGTGAGTCAGAAATTTATTTCTGTTACATCCTGATTGATGTGTTGATTATTTCTATATATATATATATATATATCCATATATGATATATATATATATATTATTTATATATATATATATATATATATATATTTATATATATATATATATATATATATATATATATATATATATATATATATATATATATATATATTAAAGAGAGAGGGAGAGAAAGGTGAGGAGGATAAGAGGAATGATCATTTTACCAATTACTGCCCAGCTATACATATGTATGACAAACCAAAAATAGCATATACTTATATGTAAAGCGACTAGAATTTCTATTAAATGATTCTCGATAAAATTCCATGTTATGAAAACCTAAGGCAATTACAAATTGAGGCGGGTAAGAAAAGTTTGATCAATTTTTACCCCTTAAAAGATCCAACTGGAATCTTTAATGGAACGTTATTAACTTCGGAACTCGACGATGGTGTTGGAAGAGCATCCAACGTAAACACCAAAATAGTGCATTTCCTTGTACTTCGAACGGGCTGCAACAAGATACTAGCATGTAGGATAAGATCGTGTGACTGAATGAACAATATATTTCTTGCCGTTGGGGAAATAATGATGACTGTGCGCTCTCTTGTAACGTTTATCAGATTATCCCAGGACAGCAAAAACTTATTTTGAATAATGCTTTCTCGCGTATTTAATTACATAGATTTGGAGGAACCAGTAAATTTTCTCCGAGAAAGATGAAGGATTGTGTTATTCTGCGATGGCTGTAACAATTTATCCAGATGAATGGCAGCTCATGCAGACTGACAAGAATTTTAATCATGAAATCAGAGCCGCGTATATGCACGCTGTGTTAATCTCCCATGCATGTGACAAAAATTACGCTCATGACTGATGAAGCTATCCTTTTGCTGATGATGTGTTTAAAGATTTTTATTCGTTCTCTCATCAGACTGCTGTGAAATGCAGCTCTGAAATGATTAATTGGGGTAAGTTAACCTTACTGAACAAATTTTCGCGTGAAGGACTCAGATATTCCAAATAGAAATAAACAAATTATTTGCTCATTGAAGCACTTCTATTCTCAATGTTTGCTGCTATTGGCGACTCGACCTTTCAGACCGTGCATAGCATTTTCTTTATCAACTTGTACTAATTACTTCCACCCACCCCTTACGTTGGAAACGCTGTTAACGACCAGTGTGACAGCACCAACTCCCGTAATATCGCGGTGATTATACATTTGAATTCCTTATGACCATAGTAATGGGCATTGTTCGTAAATGTTAGATCCGAAGCCGAACTTCAGGTTATAACCAAGTCTATTCAAGGTATGATGTCACAAAGATCTTACATTCTCTTCTTTTTATATAGGAATTAGGAAATTTTTAAGTTCCAATGGTTTCTGGTCTACTGACATCAAACCTTTTCAAATAAAATTCCCTTTAATGGTAAAACAGCTTCTTTCATTAAAATCATGTCTAATTATTCATCTAACCTTTCAAATACATTTTGGGAAACAAATACTTCATCTGCTTATTCTTTTTTTGTTGGGGGGGGGGTGGTTATCAGTTAGGACTTTTTCTTCGTCTTCTTTCATATAATAATTACCACTTTAGCCTTTTACAAAATATGAGGCTATTGTATGTAACGATGATTTATAGGTATAATTAACAAGAGCTTTTTATGCATGTCAACTTCACAACGCATAAAGATAATTGCTTAAAGAGGAAGTAGTCAAAGCTACGTTTCAGAATTCTAAACACTATCCAAGCAAATGCTTGTTTTTATCCAGTATGCCATTTTAGAGTTTCTCTGATCTTTCTTTTGGGTAATTTTTATAATAACATGTTCTTTTTCCCTCCTGAAATTTCGTTATTCTGTACTGAGCCTTTAAAGTAGTTCTGAACAGCTTATCAGACTATGACATACTGCACTGTACAGTTTAATGTTTACAAAGCAAATTTTGTTGCAGAGTGCTCTCAGGTTCTGGCGCAGACTTTCCTGTGATGTTATTATGATCAATATTTCAAGACAGCAAAAGAAAATAACCTGTCCTTGATGTTCTTTTCAGTTCAGAACAGATGTAAGCGACCTATAGTACAAACAGCCCAATTCCGTTTTATCCTTTATCCCAAAGATGGGAAAATTCGAATATGCTTTTATTATAATTCGGTAAATATGTCACTAGAATGGGATTATTCTTTTTCCTTCTAATGTTGTTTGCACTCGTGACTACCTCATTGACCTTAAAACCGCGAAAAGCGGAGCAGTTAAGCACATTGATTTAAAATTCTACGTCTGTATCACTGTGTCATTTTGTCTCCTTCCAATACTTTGGATACTCAAAGCAGGGAAAGTGATGGGAATCATTTTTTTGGACATGGATTTTTCACTATAGAGATAAGTTGTTTTTCCTCGATCGTTATCATTGCAGTCCTAGGAAGAGATTCTCGTCATATTTTAGTAGTCACCTTGAACTACATGCGTTATGTAAATGCTAAAGTCTAAACAACAGTGTCTTCACATGCCGTTCACTTAAGATAAGGAAGGGACTTTACGTTAGGGTGATTCTCAGAAACTATCTGCATATGCTTTTTTTTTTATTTCCTTGGCCTGCTATGCATTTTCATAACTTTTTATCCGGATGACTAATGATCTATTCCGTCGCTGCGTGAAAACGGAATATTCATGATCAACACATCAGAGAATCTCTACAAAATAATTGCTAAAGAAATTGTAACTCGGACGTCAGTACAAAAAAAAAAAAAAAGGCCGGAAGTGTCATCGGCGCAATCGAGTTTTCTGTACAGTGTATAATGCTGTATGAGCCGCGGAGCATGACCCTTTCAGCCACGGCCGGGTGATGGCATGTCCTATAGCGTTGCCAGACGCACGATCATGGCTAGCTTTAACCTTAAATAAAATAAAAACTACTGAGGCTAGAGGGCTGCAATTTGGTATGTTTGATGATTGGAGGATGGGTTATCAACGTACCAATTTGCATCCCACTAGCCTCAGTAGTTCTTAAGATCTGAGGGCGGACAGAAAAAGTGCGGACGGACAGAGCCATCTCAATAGTTTTCTTTGACAGAAAACTAAAAGTAGAGGAAAACCGAATCCGTACCTTTTCATTCTCCTTGAAACTCAAAGAAAAGAAATCCTTCTCGGGAAACAAACATATCATTAAGATCAGTTTACATCCCACTATAATCGTCATTTCGCCTGCATTGCATTCATCTTCTTGATATCAAATGCATCTTCATGGTACAAATGGCAAACTTACTTTGTTTAATAATACAGAATCGTCTGGGAAGTGAAGGATGACCCTAGAAAACAATGGTTTATTGTAAAGGTTGTTCAACTGTATCATCTGCGTAAGCAAAAAGTATCCATTACATGTTACGGTGGTCTGAAACTCTGTCCTTCGCAACATAATAACTAAGTTTTTTGTGGATAATTGATTACAGCCCAAGAAAAGGTCCAGAAATTGGTCCCTCTAACGTTCGGCTTCGTTTTGAAGCATGGACGTCATTTTTTCCTTCCTCTTCGTCTTTTTTTTTTTTTTTTTTTTTTTTTTTTTGATTGTGATGGGAGGGGGAGGAAATGATGTAACCTTCGTATCTCATCTGCGGCGCCTCGAGAGGAAATGGACTAAGGAGGCTGTGAAACGCACCATTTTTCTTTTTTTCTTTTCGTAATTGTTCTCTCATCTCCTCCTTTTCGCTTCTCTTTTCACCCTTTTGAGTGTGATATATTAGTTTATAATGGCAGGAATAGCTGCTATCAATGGTATTATTAATGTGTTGAGGAAACAAATGTGGTTCTTAGGCAACAGCGGTTCCTTTTATTCACTCAGATGTTTTATGCCCGCCCCAATTTTATCCATCATTTTATTGTATTTTACGACGTGAGGACTGAGATGGATTGGAAGCCTTGAAAGCAATTTTATTTTGAGGGATGCTTTTTTTATTAATTTATTTATCTAATTATTTTTGTTGTGAAATAAGGTTGAGGTTTGAAGCATGCACTCGGCTAAAAGGAAACACACAAATGTAACTAAAGTAACGAGTTGTTTCATTATTCGTCCACGCCAATTTTTTTACGGGCTGTTTATGTCAGAAACCAACAGAGACTTGAAGCATGCAAATTTAAGCGTTCATTACGTCCGCATAAATTATGTGTATTCTTCTTTTTATTTATCTCAGTTTCTAACACTTGCGCTTTAGTCCATGGTTACCACTGACTGGTTTAACCATGCTCAACAATGTTTCTCCTTCCAAGTTCATCATCATCATTTTTGTTGATTTTTGGAACTCTTCATTTCGGCTTTTATTTGGTCTATCCGACAGTTCCTTTTTACTTGTCGGTTACAGTTTACAGTTTTTATTACAACAATGATGCGGGCCATTCATGCCAACAAATAAATCCCAAAGTAGTGTTTAATGTACAGTACCATTTTTATTTATGAAAAATAACCAGTAAAGTAAAATTCGGATAGTTTAACAGGAAAAACCTTTTTTCCATAGTTACTGAAATTAAATATGAACTGTGAATAAAATTATCCAAAATACAGAAGGCATTGGTCAGACTACCATAGATTAGAAATGAAAATTCCAACTTTTTTTCAAGTCGTAATTTTGACATAATTTATTTCTTATAATCATGTTCCCATTAGAAGTATGTCTATGACAGGATTAACTGATCAGATATAATGGAAGTTTTCTCAACAAAATGGTGTATTAGTTGTTACTGTTGATGAGTTTCATTAATGTTTTCCATTACAGAAACGTTAAAGAATGTCCAGTGAAGCCAGATTACCAGCAACACCTTATTCAGCAACTCCAGTCCCGCATTTCAGCCTCAAATTATGAAACAGGCTCAGGTTGCGATGTACTTATATAATTTGAGTGATACCCCTGTATTTATCGACCTGATTTCAAGGAAATTTGAACTGATAAAGAAACTATCAAGCCACTATTAATGAAGATGATTCATCTGATAGTCACTCTTCACCTCAGGGGAATGAACAAGTACGAAGACGAGAAGTTAGTGCTACACAAAAATATATCAAATAAAAAACACGAGAGCTTAAAAACCGTAGTACATATTCCTCGCTGTACGACGGTCATCCAACGAGAGATCGCACAGATCGTTAGCTAGTTCCCATCTGGGTGGTTAACCTTCATTACTGTCATGATAAGCTCTCGCGAAGACTTTTCACACAACGATAGAAAATCAATTACCTGGATGTGGTCCCAGAAGACTAGCATTATGGACTTATATACGACCCTTTGTTCATCACGATACGGCGATATCCAAGGGCTAATGAACGCCGCCAGGAGCCTTACCTTTCACTTCTTTCCACATATGGCAATGACCGGCCGTGTTCAGCTTGATATAATTACTGCTAACACGAATTTACTAGCCCCTACGATTCTTACCTTTGACTGAAATGTAAGATTTGTGTGGGTGACAAGGGCTCTAGCGGCCTTTCTGAGAAGCCTGGATGGGTGTTCCCAGAAGGGAGGAAGACTGATGATAATACCTCTTCAGTATTTAATATATGGGCAGTCGTCTTAAGCTGTGCTTTATACGTGTTTCGTAAAACGATTGATGAATGCCGTGCTGTTACCATGCTGGGCATGAAGTCCAGGCATGCCAAGGGCCTCAAGCGATGGTAATATTACAGTGCAAAGTTTCATATGAGCCATTTAAGATGACAAACAGTTCTTAGCCGCTGACAAAACGGAAATTAAAGCAACAGAGTAATCCACGGATTTCAGTGAGGATTTCATTCATGGTTTGTATATTTCGTTGAGTAAGTTTTTGCCTCCCACGATATTTATACCATATTTCTGTTATTGAAATTTTCAACGAGTTTTTCGTTTTCTGTAAAAGAAAATTACTGAGGTGGCTATTTATCTGTCCGTCCGCACTTTTTCTCTCCGCCCTCAGATCTTAAAAACTACTGAGGCTAGAGGGCTGCAAGTTGGTGTGTTGATCATCCACCCTCCAGTCATCAAACATACCCAATTGCAGCCCTCTAGCCTTACTAGTTTTTATTCTATTTAAGGTTAGAGTTAGCCATGATCGTGCGTCTGGCACCGCTATAGGTGCCAATAACACAGGCCACCACTGGGCAGTGCCAAAAAGTTTCATGGGCCGCGGCTGTGAGTTTCATGGCCCGTAGCTGAGAGTACAGCGCCGAAGTTTAAACTTCAGCGCATTTCTTTCTTTGTTGGTCTCCTCGTGTCTGTCTGTCTCCTTTAAAATGCTAAGTATGTTCACAGCACATTTCAGAATGAGAAATGAATGTGCTTCAAGCAAGTTCGTAATCCAGCACAATGCTGCTGTAGGATGTCGCTTCTATTAGATTGCGTATGTCTGTTCGTTGAACACTTGATCTGCTGTGAAGAGCTTGCTATTCTTGATGGCACTGATCTAACAAAATACTTAGTATTAAGAATTTTACAATGTTTTTTATATGATTGCTTTTGTAGGTCGTAAATCTAATCTGGGGACAAATTATTGCTTGTTAATTAACCTGTACCTTCTTTCAGCACAATTAGTAGGAGCAAATCTGACATTTTTCATTTTGTCTAAGTATGATATATCTTTTGTTATATGATTAAAAATTTCACTGAAATTAAATATATATATAGTATATATATATATATATATATATATATATATATATATATATATATATATATATATATATATATATATATATATATATATTGAGAGAGAGAGAGAGAGAGAGAGAGAGAGAGAGAGAGAGAGAGAGAGAGAGAGAGAGAGAGAGAAGAGAATCTTCTGCTCACCTTTGCTAGACAGACATACATAATAACATCAATGATAACTTCTTGATTTCTTCACATTATTAGGAGATGCTTGTAACCTAAAATCCAAATCAAGAACAAATGAAGAAATTTAGGAAGCAATTACAATTACACATACACACACGAGCTCACACACACACACACACTTGTTCTGATTGGTTACACTTGCACTGAGTTCCCAGGTTACCTGTAATTACCTATCTGGTGAAAATAGTTTCTGGAAGTACAAGACCGATAAAGAGAGTGGATTATAAAGACTTCAGATTATCCTGGAAGTTAAGTATAGCTTAGTTTTACCAGACCACTGAGCTCATTTCAGAAATTAGACTTAGCGTTATGAAAATTGGTTACTTAACAAAGGGTTTCCTTATTGGAAGTACAAGACCGAGATAAAGAGAAATGGATTACTCTTCAAAGATCGAACTCCTGCCCAGTGAGTGATCCATCCAAGAAGAGAGATCCAGAGAGAGAGAGAGAGATGAGGAAAGTGAGGATGGAGGAGAGGTGTCCTAATGGAATGTAGCCATCTATTTCAATACACGTCATCATCCAGACTCTTAACCAGTAGAAAACTCTTTCGCTGGAAGTGGCCAAACTTAGATTCATTGTGAAATGAATTCCCCTACATCGCTGTAAGCTTTAACCGGTGTTTAGGTCCAATCAGTGCTGTCTGGTTTGATTAGAGTTAAGCTTTATTATTCATGGTGTTGTAAAAGAAGTCATCAATCACCTTGTCTTCTGTAATCATTTCTAAGGAGGATACAAATGTATTTCTACAATGAGACGCCTACAGCCCTGTAATGAGTAAAGGAAATGCCTTTTCCTAAAACATATATATCCTGGCAAAAAATTTATTTATTGATTTATTTATTCATTATAATTTTTTTGAGGAAAGCTTTGGAAAACTTTAGAAATATCAACAGTAATGGCCTTTCAGCTCTTTTTAAATGACACTTTATCATCCAAGTGACTGGTATGAATAATTCTCACTCCCACGCGGGTATTTAATGCGGAAACTTTGTAAAGATTATTCCAAATCTTTTAAAGGAGATTACAGGGTTAGTTCTCTCCCTAAAGTTCTAGGTTGGAATTCCTCACTTAACTGTGTGTGCGCTCAAAAATTCTTTCATCATGTGTACTGATTTGTTTATTTATATTTTATATATATATATATATATATATATATATATATATATATATATATATATATATATATATATATATATATATATATATACTATCAGTTATAATATTATATCCTCATATTTACACATTCTTTCTTCGCTTTGTTCTTTTCTTGGCTCATATTGGGGCATTGTATTTAGGGGGTGTTTGCCTGGCAAATTCTTGGCCTTTCGACTTTAAATAATAATAATAATAATAATAATAATAATAATAATAATAATAATAATAATAATAATAATAACCACAAGTCCATAAGAGACCTCTTATTCCCTGTAACACCTTACCACAATAAAATTATGGGACGTCATGGGCAAGGGACCGTCTTGGAATAAGTCCGTTTAAGACTAAAGCAGCCAACCATAGTAAAGACACCAGTATTTACATGTGACTTCTCTCGTTCTAATTTTGAAGAATCAAAACTCATGGTATGATTACCAATGTTGGAAAGGTAATTTCTTAAAAAGTAATGTCATATATAATTAGAATGGTACTTGTATATTATTGCTCTTCTTATTACCATTATCATAATACCACTTTGATGACGTCTGTGATAATGAAAATTAATATCATCACAACACTACGTTTGCCTACTGGAGCTAAAATAGCTCTTCACAGTGGTAGACTAGATGGCATTCATTTTCATTCTCTGCGATTTCGAGATCTAATTGAGGTTTTACGTAACAACCCGCAATTAGTGAAATGTTTACAGTGCCGAACTTACCATTGAATTTACTTGCTTTAAAGGCAATGGATGTGGCTGTTTGATTTCGAATGCTTATTGATTCATCGCTTCGCCGAACAGGTTTGCAGTTGCAACGCCGAATTCCCGAGCGTTTTTCCACAATGGTTCCAGGGTGCACAGTTTTCAGCACAGAATATTCGAGCTTTAACCCATTCCATGTTTTATTTCTATATAGAGAATAGGAAATGTGCATCAGCCACTGTTAAATTATGACGTATTGCAATGCTTCAAATCGGGAGAAAAATATGTACATATATCTTGCTGTATGGGGGAGTTTCATTCGTGTATATTCATTAGTCTCTCCATCTATTCTTTTATTTATGAATACAGTGATTTAAAGCAAGGCAGACGTTATTAAGAACGGAAGCAGGTCTTTCGTGATGTTCTGTTATCCTTAGCCACATTTTTGTCCATGTTTTTTACTTTTGTCTGTTTATCTTTCACAGGAATCAGGCGAAGACTTACTGACCAGTTTGCACAAAGGATCGACTGGACGCTGATCGGTAGCAATTTTCTTTCATTCTGATAGATATTCAAATCCACACTCACATTTTCAATTTTTGTTTTCAAGAGTTATCAGATTTTGACAGAAAACTGGCCTGAATACAGGAGGGCATTTTTTTTAGCTATACAAACATAAAGAGATTTTTGGGATGGTGAACAGACTCCAGTGAAACATTTATTAATTAATTTTTTTTTAATAAGCGGGGTCTCTTCTTTCTGTTTTTCACTTTACTTCATCTTACTTCTTCCTCATGAACACCATATTCTTTGGAAGTCTGAATTTCAAGTAAATGGCCCCTGTGGGCTTGTTCCATATGAATGGGGTTCATTTATTGAATAATGATAATAATAATATAATAGTAATAATGTTGAATGTAGTGTGAACATATACCTCTGTATATCCAAATCCAGATTAGGCTACGATCTATATCCTTTTATTTCAGCAAAAGGATTTTTTTTCGTACGTGTGTGTGTGTGTGTGCGCGTGTTGGATAAACCTCCCTATCTCGAGGCTGATTGATTAGCTACAACGGCTGACTTAATTCTGAGTATGGAATCCCAAACAGTGCCCATTTCCTACTTTGCATTAAAAAGACAGTTTTCCTTATTCTGCGATTTTTATGAAATAGAGAAAAAATCAATATTGGAATTTATCATATATTTTGAATCCCAACTAAGTTCATTCAGTTTCATTTGCAATGATATATGAAAGAACAGTTATCCAAACTAAAATTCGATGTTAAATCGTTTGGTATAGGTTGCCTGTTGAATGCTGCTGTGACATAAGAGTCTCTACAGAACTTTCATTCCCACGTCGAGCAATATGAAATACAACGGAATGATTTGTAGTAATTCTGAAAACGCCTTATTCAAGCTAATTGCAAATATTTACTCAAAGTAAAAATCAATCCAGGTTTCAATCCAAATGTTAATTCTTGTTTACCCTAAACTTTTAATAACAAGAATCTTTTTACATGAGATTTACACCATTGCGTCTTATTCCAACAATGCGCAAGTCTACTGTACTAATCTACCTTATTTTATATTACTCGTTCATAAACGTAATTATAATAATTTCCAGACAAACCCTTACAGTATTACCCCAAAATGTCGTTCCCCGAGGAAATTCACGAGTTTGTAGAAAGGATTCCGTAAAAACAAGATAACCCAAGACGATAATAAACTTACAGTGACATCCATCAAGCCGTGTTGGCACAGTTAGGCAGAAACTTTAACCCTAACCGAGAGCATAAAAAAAAAAAAAATATTTGTTTCAAGGTAAAGATAATATTGCATTGTCTGGAACCTAAATCATGACATGCATAGTGCAAACTATTCATAAGATATTCAAAGGCTAAATGTCTCCTCTCCAGCAATTACCGAGTGTTAGGGTGCGTTTGCATTGCAATGTAACGTCATAAACACAAGTCAGCTACTTATCTCATGCATAGCACGAACAGGTTGAATACAAGTCAACGATTTATTTTAGTGTAACCACCGGTTCATACGATAGCACAACATTAGCCAAATATTTGTTTTTCACATAGAGTCGTTGACTTGTTTTCAACCTGTTTGTGATACGTATACGATAAGTTGCCGAGGTGTGTTTATGACATGTTTTACTGTAGTATGGACGCACCTTTAAAGATGCCTGACATATGTAGGGTATGTCCATAATAGGGTTTTATTGTCTCGAGACGTTGTTCGTTATGGGCAGCGTACCTGCTGCTGATCGTAATCGTATAATTCAATCTTCCAAGATGGAGAAGCCTTCATTGAAATCGGCCGTGCTCTGAATATCTATCGGACTACAAAAGTTAAGTATATCTTAGTTTAACCAGACCACTGAGCTGGTTAACAGCTCTCCTGGGGCTGGCCCGAAGAATTAGATTTATTTTACGTGGCTAAGAACCTAGCAACGGAACCTACAGCTTATTGTGGAATCCGAACCACATAATGACGAGAAATGAATTTCTATCACCAGAAATAAATTCCTCTAAATTATTCATTGGCCGCTGGGAGAGTATCGGACTACAGCATACCAAGTTGTCTGTAATTTCACTGGAAATTAAAGTCGATTTGATTGCTACTTGCAGGCACCCGATCAAGCCAACTTGATGATAATCGTGTTGATTTCATCGCCACGCTTTTAGAAGCCATCCTTGCAATACAATGAAGAGACTTGCATAAACAGCTACGAGGAACTTAGACAAGCATCCCGCGCGTTTGGTATTCTACTCATCTACGAGTTTCGGTTTGTTAACTATCCACGAAGAAAACACAATATTCATGAGGCAAGAAATTCTCTTTGTGTTAAGAAAACGCAAGTGCAGTGTGCCGTGTGGATGTACAGAGTTAAGTATACCTTAGTTTAACCAGACCAATGAGCTGATTAACAGCTCTCCTAGGGCTGGCCCGAAGGATTAGATTTATTTTACGTGGCTAAGAACCAATTGGTTACCTAGCAACGGGACCTACAGCTTATTGTGGAATCCGAACCACATTATAGCGAGAAATGAATTTCTATCACCAGAAATAAATTCCTCTAATTAATGTAGGATTGCGTACACATTGGATCTACATGGATGAGATTGGCATTAGTATGTATACTTAACATTAGTATGGAAGATCCTTTATTGCAGGTGTTAACTGAATTATTACTGATGGTCCAAGGGGAATTATTACCCCAACTATTGTTGCAATGTCTAATGAAGCTGGAGTAATGCATCACGACACAATCAGAGTTGGAGTGACAAAAGAACTGTGCGAACTTTTAGGCATCCGTGACACCGATATAAGACTAAAGCAGTTTGCTAATGGAGAACGTCCCATTCCATATTTTATTAACTGTTATGGGACTTTTACCATCCTTCCACACTCAACAAAATTTTCTCTTAAGTATCAACCTGTCGTTGCAGTGGTCTTCCAGATTTACAAAAAACATCTTCCAGATATACAAAAACATCTTCGTAAAAACTGATTAAGATCATCAAGCAGAAAGGCTATATTGTAATATCCCTAAAAAAAAAAAAAAAAAAAAAAAAACTTACTCGCAGTACAGTATAGGAGAAGGTTGAGTCGTAGCAGCAGTATTGGTGGTAGTGATTATTAAAGAAATGCATTGCATCTTTAAGTACAGAAGAACTAGCGTTTCATTCCGCCCACATCTGCGAAAACCCGCTGCGTTTCAAGCATATAGTAACAACTAATAAAAATGCAAATAGGGGGTCGAATACCAGCTGTGCATGTCAATTTGTCCCTTACTTTCTCGGTCACTAAAGGCGCCTCTTGTGCTTCCCTTTCCTTCTCCTCTATAAAAGTTGATCAACACCAGACAATATCTCACTAACTCTATATCTTAAAAATCAAGAATTGATAAAGACCAAACAATCTCTCACTCTCTCTAAAACCCACGAACTCTCTCTCTCTCTCTCTCTCTCTCTCTCTCTCTCTCTCAAGAATTGATAAAGACCAAACAATCTCTCACTAACTTCCTCTGTGTCTAAAACCCACGACACTCTCTCTCTCTCTCTCTCTCTCTCTCTTCAAGAATTGATAAAGACCAAACAATCTCTCACTAACTTCTCTCTCTCTCTCTCTCTCTCTCTCTCTCTCTCTCTCTCTCTCTCTCTCTCTCAAGAATTGATAAAGACCAAACAATCTCTCACTAACTTCCTCTGTGTCTAAAACCCACGAACATTCTCTCTCTCTCTCTCTCTCTCTCTCTCTCTCTCTCTTCTCTAAAGACCAAACAATCTCTCACTAACTTCCTCTATGTCTAAAACCCTCTCTCTCTCTCTCTCTCTCTAGCTCGCATAAAAGAATTTGAAAGATGTGTTAAAGGTGGCGGGAAATGATGGAATGGGGACAAAGCTGGAGGAAGGGGAGAGGAAGGTGGGGGTAGGGGGGAGGATGGTGGAGGGGGTGAGTGGGGGGGGGGGAAGGGAAGGTTAAAAGACGAAGTGGGTGGAAGAAAAAACTTGAGCGTCACTCTCAGGAAATGGATTTTCCAGTCCATAAGTCATGTTGACACTTCACACAACATCTCCGCAGAGACGGTCTGAATTTACCCATAAAAAGAGATTGTCATACGCTACGGTTATACACTTCCCTTCTCTTCTCTCCTTTCTTCCACTTTCCCTTCACTTTATCATGTTTTTAGTCCTCCTCCTTCTCGTCCTTATCATTCTCTTGTGCGTGATGATTTATTCCTTGTCCATTGTTCTCGTCTTTCCTTTGTTCGGTGTCTTTAATTTCTTGCCCAATAATCTTTAGACTTTGCTACATGGACAGCCTTTCTGTTGGTTTTTCTCTTCTTTTCATAATATTAATTTAGCTAAAATAGGATTTCTTCTTGCTAACGTTTTCTATAATAACATATTTTTATGCTTAAAAATAAGGAACATAATATATGCCAAAGTTTTATTACTTCACCCACATAATAGGGGAAAATGTACAAATTAATCAACGAGTATTAGATGTTACGAGCTAAACCTGAACTAAAATAAATATAAATTATAGTCTCACTTATCTTACAATTGTAGTCGGGGATTATTGTTAAAGAAATTGGTAGCCTATCGCCTTTTTTTTTTTTTGCATAGGATATGGAGGTACACTTATTCTCTACGTCATTATATCTTTACAGAAATAGGAAACAGTTCATGAAACAGAAACAGTGAATGCTAGCACCTTTTTCTCGTCACTGTCACGAGCTGGTGATTGTGAACTTAAGAGTAAATTAGTTTACTCCAGTCGTCACCCACACCCATTTTTGCGTTAAAATTAAATGAAGTAGGACAGACAGAATCTGAGGGAGTAAAGGAAGTCTCTTCATTTAATACTTTGCAAGATTACTAATGAGGTTTTTATAATACATTATGTGATTTTTTTTCTAGAAAGCATGTCGAAAGAATAACATACACTTAAGAAAAAAAACTGGAAAAATAGGTAAAAATTAAATTTATATTAAGGTAACTGTAGATGAACAGGCACCCAAACATACACACATGTATATGTATATATATATATATATATATATATATATATATATATATATATATATATATATATATATATATGTATATATATACATGTGTGTATGTTTAGGTGCCTGCTTATCTACAGTTACCTTAATATAAATTTAATTTTTACCTATTTTTCCAATTTTTTCCTCTTAAGTGCATGTTATTCTTTAGCTATGCTTTCTAGAAAAAAAATCACATATATTATAAAAACCTCATTAGTAATCTTGCAAAGTATTACATGAACAGACTTCCTTTACTCCCTCAGATTCTGTCTGTCCTGCTTCATTTAATTTTAACGCAAAAATGGGTGTGGGTGACGACTGGAGTATACCAGGTTACTCTTAAGTTCACAATCGGCAGTTCGTTACAGAGACGAGAAAGAGGTGCTAGCATTCACTGTGTCTGTTTCATGAGCTGTTTCCTATTTCTGTAAAATAATATATAATATATATATATATATATATATATATATATATATATATATATATATATATATATATATATATATACCTACAGAGAGAGAGAGAGAGAGAGAGAGAGAGAGAGAGAGAGAGAGAGAGAGAGAGAGAGAGGGTCAATTCATTCAGAATGAGCACAGAGAATCCCAATACATTAGCACTCTTTGTACCTGATTCCCTGAGTGGACGAGCAAATGCCACAGCGTAACAGATAGCAAAAGCTTGCCGCATGACCCTGCGTGTAATTGCAATAGAGATACATGACCCTTGATTCCCAATGTGTAATTAAAATGCTAATGGGAATGTTAAATCATGTGAATTGTTTTCAGCGGGGCAGCATCCTGATGAATGGCCCAGAAAATGACCTTTTTCCTCGAGTCCCCAAAAGTGGCACGGACGGTGCCTTTCGGCATTCGTGAGATATGACGGCTTGTCAAGACATTCAGAGAGGTGAGAGTGTAATATTTATTAGGTGCTGAAAGCATGAGATACATCTCTTGGCGTTCAAAGCTAAATATTTTGCGAGGAACAGAATTTTATAGGACTATCAATGTTAGAAGTTAAAGATGAATCTTAAAAGACTAAACCTCAAGTTAATCTTAGAACTATAAAATATCGTCAAAGAGAATGCTAAGCAGAGATGAATAATTGAGAGATGCATTCATCAAGCAATGAAAATTTACACCGATACTGTTGCACGATGCTAATAGGGTCCTTTGACCTTGCAAAATAATGATGCCGTCGGTGTTGTTGACAATGAATAATGTTGTAGACCCATCAACATTTGAGGGTGGGGAAGGAAGAAGATTAATTGCTTCAACCTAACAACACGTCAAAAAAGATAATTCATTCACATTCATAATGAATACTATTCACTTTGGAAATTTACTTCCTTAAAAGGCTTTAAATGGTCTTAACTACCACCTCATGGTTAAGATTTAAAACCTCTTCAGTCACATAAATAACCCCTGAACGTCAGCCGTGTGGGAATTAAAAAAGTTAATGAACCATACTATGGAAGAGAGGGCTTCTTTTTCATTGTAAGAAACGGAATCAGGCTGAACGTCTCTGGGAATTTTTGTGGTAAAATCAAGTCTGAAAGCAGCCTGTAAGAAACGCCAGTGATCAAGAATTAAAATCAAGTCTACTTTTGGAAAAGAGGGCTTCTTTTCCTCTATGTAAGAAACGGAATCAGATAAACAATGCTGAACGTCAGCCGTGTGACTGAGGATTTTTTGTGTATAGAATTAAAATCAAGTCTGAAAGAACCATACTTATGGAAGAGAGGGCTTCTTTTCCTCTATGTAAGAAACGGAATCAGATAAACAATGCTGAACGTCAGCTGAGGATTTTTGTGTATAGAATTAAAATCAAGTCTGAAAGACTTACGGAAGAAGGCTTCTTTTTCCTCTTTGAATGATAAACAATGCTGAAATTAAAATCTTGAATATTGTCGTAAAATACCTTTCGTTAACTAGGTCATGTTGTTGATATCTTACTTTCCAATATATAATTTTTGGATGACTCGGATGAAAATTAATGCTCCTGCGTAAGAAGATTATTACCATTTTTTTTTTTAAATCTATGTTTGTTTTAGAGGCGTTATCCACTTCTCCACTATAGTTCTCTTAAAATGAGGCATATATTAGTTTTTGTTTACTCCATGTTCTAGCTTTTTTTGTTATGAAATGTTTCACTTGAATAACATTCAGAAATAATAAAAAAAAATCTATATAAGAGAAATCTCTTGTTAATTTTTTTTTATCTTGCAACAGTTTATTCTTACCCTAAATTAATCATCGTAATAAGAACAGTAATATAGCATAAGTATTAACAACAATGCTGCTTATATTAGCGTAAGTACCAGTAGTATTAATATTTTTATCAACGTGCAAACATTAAAGAACACCATAGCTAAAATCAAATAAAATGAGATGCTAATTTACTTCTCGTTTTACTCTGTTTATTAAAGGGAAAATAATGTATCTTTTTATTTTATTTAAATAATTATCCTCTTGGCAACAAGGATTGGCAACTCTTGCAATAGTGCAACCCAGAAATGAATAAACAGAAAGGAGACAACAGGGACCTTCACATACTTCGGAGGAGAAAAGAGAACTACGGAAAACCTTCTTTGCCAAGACAAATGAACCACCAGGTACCTCGGGAAGATTCTTATTAATTCCGAGTCCCTCGCGCTGTGCTATTCCCACCGGGGACTCCCTTTTGAAGAGGCCGTTCCGTACGCATTATTTTCCCTTCCAATTAACTTCAAGTTTGTGTATCTTCACCTCCCGGAAAGCAAAAACTGATGCAAAATGAAGTACCGAGGATTTCGGCGCCTCGCTAAATCTTTCGCGCCCGATTTATTAGATGTCCAATTTATTCTCGGTCACTTAGGGGGAAAATAATGGACGCGGGTCGTATATTTTCGGCTCTGTGGGCGGCGCTTCAAGAGCGGCGGTCTGTTAATTAATTCTCCGGAATTTACTGACTGCTGATGATAAGGGCTGAGCGAAACAGAAAGCAGATCTAAAGGGAAAGATATATTTATGGCCGAGTTTCATTCTCACAGTTAAATTCGCTCCGTCACGTAATTAAAAAGTCGGAGTTATTTAAGAGAAATGGAATGAAGAAATATAATGACAAGTGAGAAATTATTATCTTTTCCCTGTAATTGGTTGTCCCATATTTTTCTCTCTTTACCTGAGGCGAAAAGGACCTTCACATATGAGGCGTCAAAACCGAAATTACTGACCAGATGAATAAACCTGTCACGACGCTGGACAAAATTAAATGTTGGCTGTAATTACAAGGCTGCGGAATAACAAAAGACTGAACTTTAGTATTTTTGTCAGCTTACTGTTTCAAATCGTTTTTATAAATTCTGGGTGTTCTTTTTCCGGGATAATCTCCCTTTCAGGCCCAATCATTATTAATTGTTTATTCTTATTTTTTGTTAATTGCACCATTAAAGACAAGTTATTTATTTTATTCTGGTTTCACCTTTGATGGCGTTTACTAAATTTAGTAGACATTAATGAATTTTTTGAACTCTGACCAAGGATAACTTCAAGTCATTCACTTTAAATTTCTTGTGAATTTTCTCTAATTTTTTTTTTAAACAAATTTTTCATCTAGGCATTCTGGACTATTCCGGAATGGCATTCATTATCAGGAACAGTTGGTGCTATTTCACGCATCCCGTGAACTGTAATTGCTGTATTTGTCATTCTTTATCCATTACGATTCTAGATGACAGCTTCTGCTTTTATTGTAGGCACTCCTTTCGGAGTAATTCTTATTATAATTAGCATCCACAGTTACATTTCTCTGACCTTCCCACCCATAATTGCTTAATTTTCCTATTTTTTTGTCCAGTGTGACCACCTCACACCAAATAACACCTCGCCTGCGTCACGGTTTATGATTACTGAGGAACAAATGCAACCGGGCATCACGTGGCTCGCCCTTTGAGTCAGGGACACCAGTGTCTCTGATGACATCGACGCCCTTCCACAACCAATTCTCCTTCCTTACCCTCGTCATTTCCCAGCCCCCCTGCCCCTAAGACCGTGTCGTACCGTGTCTCGACCTTCCTCGCTCCCTCCCTCCCGGTCGGATTCCATCGGTGTTCTTTGAAAGAGGACATCCTACGGGCACGCAGAAGTGGTTGTCGGTAGGGGGTAGGCAAGTCTTGTTACTCATATCTAACCGTTTTGACCTCTGGCCTTGATTCATAACATTTTTTTATGGATTTTGTTCTATTCTTTTATATACATATATATACATACTCACACAAACGCAAACAACACACATACAAATACACACACACACACAAACACACACACACACATACATTTATATGTATATATATATATATATATATATATATATATATATATATATTATATATATATATATATATATATATATATATATATATATATTCTGTATATTATATATATATATGTATAAATGTATGTATGTATGTATGTATGTATGTATAAACAGCTCATATAGCTATAAGGTTCATAGTAGTTATCAAGGGAACATCCAGGAAATGACACATGTTTATCAAAAAAACAGTTTATTTTGCCGACGGCGTTTTGCAATATCCCATTGTATCAACAAAGCTGCAATTTACAAAATGACTTAAAATCTCATGAAAAAGCGTCAAAATGCGTAAAAAAAAAAAAAAATCACTACAAAGACACGGACATAACCTACCCAACCTGAACTAAAAAGAAACTAAATCATCTAAAAAAAAAGAAAGCAGCTATTCATAGCATAACTGGTCGTTTGTTTATATTTTGGTCGTCACTTCAACTTTTACTTACCCTCTTTCTTTTTCTAGATGTTTTAGTTTCTTTTTTGCTCAGTAGATTATGTTCGTGTCTTTGTAGTGATTTTAAAGGTTTTTTTTATGCTTTTTACGCTTTTTCATAAGATTTTAAGTGATTTTATAAATTACAGCTCTCATGATGTAATGGGATATTGCGACACGCCGTCGGCAAAATAAACTGTCGTTTTGATATATGTGTACCTTTTCCTGAAGCCCCTGATATATATATATATATATATATATATATATTTATGTATATATATATATATATATATATATATATATATATATATGTGTGTGTGTGTGTATGTTTACACACATATATACATATACATATATATATATATATATATATATATATATATATATATATATATATATATATATATATATAGTGTATATATGTGTGTGTGTATGTATGTATGGTAAACTTCATTTCAGCTAATGCCCATTGCTCAAGTACAGCATGCAGATATAAACTACATTACCAAGATGGGAAAATTCGCATAAGGTACACCAATAAGAAAAGATACAATAATACAATCTGTCGCATGCATATTTCAGCAATAGTGATGGATTTAACTAACTGTAAGTTAGACTATAAAGAAGTTATAGCAGTCTTGATAGCAGTCATTGCAAGGCGATAATAAAATTATTATTATTATTATTATTATTATTATTATTATTATTATTATTACAGCGAACTTAATGAACAATAACAGTACGGGAAGAGATACATAATGGAAAAACGGAAATAATATGGTAGATA
>NC_089744.1:14367500-14372500 GCF_040412425.1 Macrobrachium rosenbergii
TGAGGTGCATTACCTCATTCCGTGACAGGGTATCGTTAATGTTTAAAGAACAATTGCTAAAAAAAAAAAAGGGGGTGGGGTTGTTATTCACGCACTCTTAGTGAGTTATTGTGACTATCGTTTTGTCTTGACATAGGCAAAGTACCATCTATTTTGGTTAAAAAATCATTAATCATGCATAACTGTGTGTGTGTGTGTGTGTGTATATATATATATATATATATATATATATATATATATATATATATATATATATATATATATATATATATATATATATATATATATATATTTATATATATATATATATATATATATATATATATATATATATATATATATATATATATATCATATATATATATTTATCACCTTCGTCTTTATACACCTGAATAAATATTCTTATCACCCATTCCTTCCCCTCAGACACACTAGCTTTGCAAACAGTGGTCAGCCAATCAATCACTCAATCACAGTCAGAACGCAACGTCTCAATTGTGAACCCATCAACTTTTGGTGTCTGCCCATTCCACATCCCCCTTCATTGCCCCCCCCTCCCCCCGCCTTTACAGCCTCAGCAGTCACCTCCACATGCATTCTCGAACTTGCAGTGACCCTTTCCACTCCCGTGTCTTTCAGCATTGCCTCTGGCCTATCTCCCACATCCAACAAATCTTCAAAGTATTCACACCATCCACCCAGGACTGAATTCACTTCTGCCGTCCTCTTTCCATTTGCATCTCTCATTCAGAGATCCATTTGTTTATTGGCCTTTGCTATGCATGTACTTCCCTTTAAAACTTTCAGCCCTCTATTTTTACTACTAACCGCTTTTTCTCTCTCGCTTTGCTCGTGACTACCCTACCTATCATCCTGTATATCTTCGCGTAACCTTCTTTTCTGTTATGCAATTGCACTTAAAATCATTTCCTTTTTTTCATCACTAAGTCTTTCATCTCCTCTTCCTACCACTTACCGCTCGTATTCTCTTTTCCTAATTTACTATTTTGTATGATTTTATTGGTGGTGTCATGACCATATAAAACTAGGTGCTATGGATATTATTTTTCCTCTTGTTTGCGGGGCAATAGAATACAATGTAGCGCCAGCCTTTGCGGTAATAGATTATTAGTCTTGTTCATTTTCTATTTTTTCCTCTCGTTTTCTTACAACCCTCATTTTAACTCCTTTTCCTAAAAGGTTTACAACACCCAGTTAATTTCATGTAATTTTTAATATACTTCATTTGAAGCAATGTAGATGTTTCCCGTACTTTTTCCACCTTACATCAGCAAGTTCCTTAACCAGAATTTTTGTGGTTACTGAATCAAAACCAATGGTGAAATTAACTGTCGAAATTTTGTAAAAGCTGAAGGGTGCGAAAAGAAAGTTAACGAGAGAGACCTTTACTGCAATGATATTTCTCTAACTCTAATTCTTCTCATATTGATAAGTTCTTATTGTTTATAACATCAATTCTTATTTATTATCACAGGGTTTTATGTAATCCTTCTCGACCTTTTACCCTCCAAGAAAGGTCGACAAGTCTGGCTTTTGGATTCATATCTTCCTGAATTTTGGTTATGTAGTAAGGAGGTGAAACTGGAAAGAGAAGAGTGGCGCTACCCATCTGCTATATAATAAACATCTAAGGTCTTTGTTCTTGATTAAACACCAGCAATATTTTATAACCCAGCGCTGAACATTAGTCGTCAGCGGAACAAAATGTCAGGCGCATTTACGTCATGTACTCCCACTGTCAATTGAACTGGCTGACCCAAAAGCTTCTCGTGTTTATTATGTCATAGTTTTCATCGCAAAAGTCACATGTATAAAAAAACAGATCCCCTAAAGGCAAGCAAATTTTTTTTATTTTTCAATACCTCGTCAGTAAGTATAGTTTTTCATTTTCCTTACGAGAGAGAGAGAGAGAGAGAGAGAGAGAGAGAGAGAGAGAGAGAGAGAGAGAGAGAGAGAGTCAAAGGCAATACTCTGCAAAGCCAATCTCAGTCCCTTGCTTTTTTTAAAAAAACTAAAGCTTAGGAGAAATACACGAGGGACTGGCTTACTCAGGCTTGTGTACGACCGTCAAGTCACAGGACATGATGGATATCTGTGGAAAAGGGAGTTAGCAGTCCTCTGAGGGACCTGTACAGAAGTTTAAAGAGGATTTAGATTAAAAAAAATCTCTTTTGATCAATAAGGATGTCTCTCATGGATCAAGCAATGGCTAAAGCTAAGATGAAACCAGAAGTATCTTTAGAACAAAGGGAATAGAGAAGGATTATTGAAGTTAAGTGGAAGAAATAGGAAATAAAGATGAGAGGATGACGCTTTTGCATTTTCTTTTCCCGTGTAATCGAATTTCGTTTACCTAATTTTTTTTTCTGGGAATGGTGTGTTATAGTCAATGGTGATTTCCTCTTATCGTTCATTACTAGATACTTTTTTTTTTCTCGTTATGAAAAAATATCTCTCTAAGAACTTGTAAGTTTCAAGATACGTTCTTTTGGACACATATCAAAGGCAATTTTAAATCTCATCAGACTTGTGGAACTAAGTACAAGTAATGACGTTTTCATTGCCTCAAAGTTACCATCATGGACTTGTTAATGGATGGCCCCTTACACCTAGTCAGTTTTGCTTCGGTCGTTGACAGCAGATTAAAGATTGTAATATAAATTAATAAATAAACAATTATCCTAAATATCCAGATTCCACTTCGCGCCACTGTCGTATTACACAGCACAATACAGAGTGCAAATTCGCTGGCGTCCTGCATTTTTGCTGTCCGCCCCTCCTCCAATTCCCAGTCTTTCTTCTCCACTGGCTCCTCTCACCCTTTGGTGTTCCCTATTTCTCCTCTTTTTCCCTCTGCCTCTCCTTGTTTTGCATGCAATCGTCCGCTGAAATGTTTTCACTTCGCCTTTGTTCCTCAAACAAAATTCGGTCATATTCCTCGAATGCATCTGCACTTTACTAATGAGCATATTGTTTAGAGCGTCTGAATTCCGAAATCTGTTTCGTATTGCTTCGCGAAAGATCGTGTTCAGCAGCGGAAAATAAATGAAAGCAGAAATAATGTGGATTTAAAAGCTGCGCGAGTCCCTTTTCCCTTCTTATTTGTTCTCCTTTGGAGAGGAATACCTGGAAATGCTGGAACTCTCTATCTTGGTTCTATTTTGGTCTACCCTGGAGGGCTATGATCGTAATCCGTAAGTCATAAGAATGTTGAATTCTGGAATAATGCCTAATTTCAGTAGTTTCTTTTAGATTAAATTTATATATATATATATATATATATATATATATATATATATATATATATATATATATATATATACTGTATTTACATATATATGAAATTAAATGTTTGAACATATGTATATAACTTTGTTTTTATATATGCACAGTATATAACTTTGTGCGCTGTAGAAATCCGAACCGTTTGACCGATCTAGACAAAATTTGGCACGTGGCCATCATTTGACCCAACCTAGATGTTAGGGTAGGTTTCAAACCCGTACTACAACCCCCACCCCCATTCCTCTTCCCCTTCCTCCTCTCCTTTGTAACTTACGTGGTAAATAAACTCTACGGGTTTATTATACCTCATTTCATTTACTCGAGACCATAAAAATATATTATTGAAAATGCTTTTGAGTCACAACAGTAATATCTGGATAAAAGGGGCGGTAACCACAGTAATATCAGGATAATAGGGACAGTAACCACAGTAATACCTAGATAAAAGAGATATTCAACACAGTAACACCTAGATAAAAGGGACAGACATCACACTATTGCCTGATTAAAGGTGTCAGACAGCACAGTAATGACTGGATAAAAATACAGCCATCACGGTAATATCTAGATAAAATGGACAGTCACCACAGTAATACCAGAATTAAAGGGACAGTCACCATAGTAATACATCTATAAAGGGGACAGACAGAACAGTAACACCTGGTTAAAGGTGACAGTCAGCACAGTAACATCTGGATAAAAGGGACAATCACTACAGTAATACCTGGATGAAAGGGACAGTCACCACAGTAATATCTGGATAAAAGGGACAGGCAGAAAAGTAATACCTGGTTAAAGGTGACACTCAGCACAGTAACATCTGGACAAAAAGGGACAGTTACCCCAGTAATAATTGGATAAAGGGGACTGTTACCAGAGTAATGCCTGGACAAAAAGGACAGTCACCACAGTAATATCTAGATAAATGGGACAGACAGCACAGTAATACCTGGTTAAAGGGGACACACTGCACAGTGATACATAGATAAAAGGGACAGTCGTCACAGTAATACCTGGATAAAAGGACAGTCACCACAGTAATACCTGGATAAAACGGATAGTCACTACAGTAATGCCTGGATAAAAGGGACAATCAACACAGTAATTTCTGGATAAAAGGGACAGTCATCACAGTAATACCTGGATAAAAGGGACAGTCACCACAGTATTACCTGGATAGAAGGGACAGACAGAACAGCAGTACCTGGTTAAAGGTAATAGTCACTACAGTAATATCTGGATAAAAGAGATAGACAGAACAGTGCTACATGATTAAAAGGAACAGTCACCACAGTAATACCTGGATAGAAGTGACAGACAGAACAGTAATATCTGGACAAAAGGGATAGTCACCACATTGATATCTGGATAAAAGTGACAGTCACCACAGTAATATCTGGATAAAAGGGACAGTCATCATAGTAATGTCTGAATAAAAGGGACAGTCACCACAGTAATATCTGGATAAAAGGGACAGTCACCACAGTAACACCTGAATAAAAGGGACAGAAAGAACAGTAATATCTGGATAAAAGGGACAGAGATAGTAATACCTGGATACAACGGACAGGCAGAACAGTAATATGTGGATAAAAGGGACAGTCACCACAGTAACATCGGATAAAAGGGACAGTTACCACAATAATACCTGGATAACAGGGACAGACAGGACAGTAATACCTGGTTAAAGGTGA
>NC_089744.1:14377500-14380000 GCF_040412425.1 Macrobrachium rosenbergii
CTGTTATTTTGCCCTGTTTTGAATATTGTTCTTAGTGTTAATCTCTGGTACCGTTGTTGGATTAATTCACTGTGTATACTTCATAAAATATATTTTCTTCAAATCCTCACCATCCTTCCTAGCCATTCAGCTGATTCGCTGGAAATAATGCTTTTTTTCCCTGGCTTGTCTCAAATGGGTCTCTCCTTGAGTCCTTCTAAGTAGACTTGCAACTGGGCAATAATAATAATAATAATAATAATAATAATAATAATAATAATAATAATAATAATAATAATAATAAAAGTCAACTTTATAGAGAGAAAAAAAATAATTAAAAGCATCACAAACGTTAAAAGAATGAAGAATTGGGCGTAATATTGAAAAATCTTTTGACATATGACATTTTACGACATTTGAGGACCATTTCTAGTCGTTCATCAAGTTGCTGTTGACCAGACTAAGTCATTTCAAAGATTTAACGAACGCTGCACGTGTTTTTTGGGTCTCTGGAATACTGTAGAACCTTAGAAGGGCGTGTCTTTTTTAAAACTGAATACTTTCAATGGCCATCAGTTTAAACGTGAAATTCTTGCTTTTATTCTTGTTTCTGGATAACGGCTGGAACCGCGAATAGGTCTGTTTTGTCATTATAGCTATCCTATCTATTCCGAAGGTCAACTTTATACTGCGAAAAGATAAGCATATCCTTTTTTTTATGACTGAACGAATTAACATTTTATTCCTTACATATGCGAAATATGTTCCTAATTGTATTCCAACATATGTACTCCTTATGCGGGTCACTTTTTGCAAGACTGACCTTGCAGTCCATTTTCCTATAAGCTAAATAAAAGTGTTCCTCTTATGAATGACCACATTACACCCACCAAGCAACCTCAGCCTGTATTTGAACTTGTTTCAGTTACAATTTTCTTCGATCCAAAATCAGTTTAGAATTTTCCCTCTGTTTCTGATTGTGTTAAAATTCTATTATCTACTCTCTTTCAGGCCGTGAGTTTGTAACTTCCTTCGGAGTCAGACCCAACTCCTTTCTGCTTCTTGCTTTTTCTCTATGTTTTCAGGCAAACCAAAGCAGAGGTTTTAATTACTCCTCCTGCCGGCCTTTGCATAGAGTAAAAACATTTATACAAAACGCAGTGAAGTTTATAATCTCCAACAAGAAACGTATGTTCTTGGCTCGATTTCTGTTGGGTGTTCTACCAGTTCCACCTTTAGATCCTTATACTTCACCTCCCTTATTTTGTAGATCTCTTTACTACCTTACTGCCTAACCACTCTAACTCCCCTTTTCACTGCCTTAAAATCTCATAGATCAAATCGAATCAATCACCAAAATTTGACCAGAGGTAGGCCTCACGACTGGATACAAGTGATAAGAGTTTGGGGCAAACAGGAATGTAACTTTATAGGAAAGGGGACCTCCCATGCGGATGTGGAGTTCTTGGGCTTGGCAAAGCTCTACGTTCTCAGAATGCTCATCAGTGTAAATGAAAGGGTAAATGTGGAAATTATGAAAGCTGCTACTGCTCCCGTTATGTGAGGATTTCAATTTACAGAATAAATGGGCACATCTATGCTTCTGCCAACAGATGCAAAGCCCTTCACAATATAAAATTGCATTTCATTTTGGTTATTCATAACAAGATCAAAACTAAAGCAATTACATGCACTGATAACTACTTCACGGCACCGTAATGTAATTATTTTGGAGTTTCATTACATGCTTTATGTGTTGTTAATTAGATAGCTTGAATATACGAGGCGCGGAACGATGATGTTGGATATTTAGGATAATATAATTAGAATGGAAAGTACGAGTTCACTAGTGACTTGAATATAACTTACAATATAAATTATATTACCACTCTGCAGAGCATGAATGTTTATATTTAACCTTATAGATGTGCAAAACATGAACTTGTTGATAGAAACATTTTATTTACACTCATGTATATTCTTGCCTACATAATTTTGTCTCAGACTTTTTGGGGCTTATCAAACCTCTTAAGAAGAAAATTTTAGTCATTTGAAAAGATTCTCCACAATCCTTCTAATCATATTTTTTTCTGTAAATCCTGCTTTTCTGTGCAGGCTCTCAGTATTACAATGTGTTCAAGATCTATTATTTACTAAATTATTTCAATTTTTAGGAAACAATCAGATAATTGTTGGATTCAAGGTAACCGATAGAAAATTGTTAGGAAAGCAAAACACACACACACACACACAAAACACACACACACACACACACAAACCCACAAAATACAGAATGAAATATTGTAATCGATTCTCTAAACAAGTATACTCGTATATCAGTTGCAGATAAGTAAGGACAAATTCTTGAAACGCTTATGTAAATGTCCTCCAATGTTCTTGTTTAGAGTTTTGAAAACAGACGAATTTAGCGAAAGGAATGTACAAACAGAGACTGTGATAACTATGCCTGGGACTCTCGACTCTTTTGATAAAGAACAAACGGGAGTCTTTTAGCACAAAG
>NC_089744.1:14385000-14412500 GCF_040412425.1 Macrobrachium rosenbergii
AAATTACTGTCCATTCATAATTTCCTCACTGAACTTGGCACTTTTGTGCACAATTTAGATTTTCAATGTATGGTTATTGCTTTGAAAAGTATTGAAGCCTGTGTCTGAATTCTGCACAAATATCTATTATAATCTATATCTGTTTTTCTCATTTTTGAGGTGGGAGGGAGGTGGGTGGCCCGCATACTGAGGTTCATTTCCACCTCCTGAATGTTTTCCATTTTTTTTTACACAGGCCTCATGACACCCTGTAGTGTTAACCTATATCTTGTAACTCTTCCTTTCCCTTCAGCTTTATGGACGATTATTAATTCGTATTTAATTTTCCCATAAATTCATACGTTTGATCTGGGATCATATATGACTAGGCCCGTCCAAAACTGATTATCCAGGAACCTACTTTGTAAAAATCCTCTTACTAATCTATCTGTTGTTCTAAAGTTCTCGCAGTACTTGGAACGATAGAAATTTAGCTATCCGTGAGTTAGTGTACGTAACGTCTTCATTGTAGTTTTATAAAGAAATAAACAGTACCTGTGTTAAGCTTGATCACAGATCCCATAAAGTCCACCGATTTCTTGGGGTGGTTTAAATTGTGTAGATATCCAATTCTTCCGTTTTACATTGCTATTTTCATGCCGATCTGGTTTTTTTTTTATTGAATAATAAAAAAAGACTGAAAGAAATCAGAAACATTATTTAAATTCGTCCAGATAATAATTAAATTTCCGAAATTTGTCGTTTATTTTCATTTTTAATAGCTCACGTAATTATTATCTTTATTGTTAACAGAAATTTGCCGTTGAGTAACTTCAGCGATTTTGACAAACGAGTTTCGAAAATAGAGAGAAAAAAAAAAATTCAAAACGAAAGTTCCAGATCACGACCCATCCGCTGATTTGTTCTTCCCACCCAAGGCACTGAATGAATTGCTATCATTTTCTTTTCTTATATATTTTGTGTATAAAGTTCTGGTACACTTTTGCCATGAGATATCCAGCTGTCTCGTAGTTCGATCATTATAAGTATTTGGAGGCGAAAATTTGCTGTGTATTATATCTTCATCACTTTTATTTCGTTAGATTCATTCCAAGTCCCATCTTAAAAATATGATGCTTTCCATAAAACAAGTTTTGTAAATATAGTGGTGTTGTGCTAATCTAAACAGCATCTGTATATTCTAAGTCTGTCAAGTTTAAGCCGTTACTCCGATCTGAACCTTCTCCTCCATCACCGATCACTATTTTCATAATAAAATCTATAAAAAGGGCAAAAAGCACAAGTGAAACAAGATTTCCTCCTAGAACCTAAAAATTCACTAGCCTACATATTAACCTGACGGAGGAATATTTTAATTAACGTTACATAATATGTGAATGGATGAATTTACTGATTAATATGATTATATATATATATATATATATATATATATATATATATATATATATATATATATATATATATATATATATATATATATATATATATATATGTATGTATGTATATAGGAAGAAACTGAGAACATTGGAAAAAGAACGTAAGAGAAGAAGTAAATGAAATGCAGGTGTATGTTGCCCATTTCGTGAACAAACCTCATAATTCAAACGAGATTCATTAAATGAAAAATGGGTAGCGTTACCAGCAGGCACTTGTTTCCTTTCCTTGCAGTGAAGTAATATTTCAGAAAAAAATCTGTTCTGCTCCAGCTTCTAAAGCTAACATTTTTTTAATATGAAAAAGTGAGCTCAGGCAAACTTATAATCTCTCTCTCTCTCTCTCTCTCTCTCTCTCTCTCTCTCTCTCTCTCTCTCTCTCTCTCTCTCTCTCTCTCTCTCTCCAAAAATAATTATTCAATAAGAAAGTGAAAGGCAACTTTTTTCAAATGTACGTTGCTCTAGAATTTATAAGAATAGTAAGGATTTAAAATGAATATCCCAATAATCCTTACTTACTTTCAATAGACAAAATGCTGGACTTCGAATGTCACAGATGACTCTTTATCAAAAATCAAAATAAAAGTGCATAAGTAAATATAATAACATATTTTGCATGCCAAGTGCACAGGCTTTACATCTGCAGATGAGAACATTGACAAACAAATACATTTAAAACTACTGACATCTTGGAACAGGAATTTAAAATTCCATAGTGCTGACGATGTTTTTTGAAGATCTGCGAATTCCTGAGCCAACCCGGAGGATATTTCGTCTTCCTTAGGTGACGGTAATCAAAGAGGAAGTTCTTGGGCACGTATTTATAATACCCATGAAGAGAGGAAGACTGTATTTATGCCCTTTTGCGCTCGAGGCTGTTTCTGTCAAAAACAGGAAGACAACTGCAAATGGGGAGTAAGGCCACGCAACGCATGTACGTATTAGCACATATGCACATATGCGCAAATATATCAAACACATGAGCACACTTAGCAGAATACTGCCTGTAAACAGCTGAAGAGCGAAAACAACAATGTTTTTTTTTTTTTGGACTGCTGTATACAAACAAGCAAAGATTTGCAACCTGATGGCTGGAACACCGAAGGGCTTAAATAAATAAACAAAGGCTTTACCGCACTCGTTCATGAACGCGAACATCTGACAGGCTGCAACACCTCGCGTGACTTGGTATGCAAGGCAATGATTTTATACTTCATCGCCACTTCCGTTTTCCTTATTTCTTAAGGAAATATCTTTCAAGGGGCTGATATACTTGGGTACAGTCTCTCTCTCTTTTTCTCTTGCCCTCTTTTTCTTTGCTATTTACTTTCTCTTGTCTAGATAGGGACACTACAATGCCTGTCTAAAAAGCTTTACACACACAAAAAACGATTTTATATAAGGCAGAGAAGCGTTTTTTTTATATCAGGTTTAATCATTTGTTGTGAGATCGACAGGGCGCACGGTCAAAGTCCTTTTAGACACACGGCATAATTAAAAACGTATATGTTTATATATATATATATATATATATATATATATATATATATATATATATATATATATATATATATATATATATATATATATATATATATATATATATATATATATATATATATATATATATATATATATATATATATATATATATATATGCATATATATATATATATATATATATATATATATATATATATATATATATATATATATATATATATATATATATATATATATATATATATATATATATATATATATATATATATATATATATATATATATATATATATATATATATATATATATATATATATATATATATATATATATATATATATATCTTTTAGTAAAGATTATCTTTCCATCACGTACGTATGATTTTCAAATTTGTTAGTGAAAGGAAGTGATTCGTGTTTTATCTTTGATCACTCCTACTGAAGATAATCTGATTACACGGTTACGTAGGAAAGAGAGTCATCTCCTGAACTAAAAATATGATGCCCCATATTTTTATCCTCCAAGACCTAAAACATTACCCAGCCACACCGTTCTTAGACTGCAAATCATCTCCACGGTTGACTATTCCAACTTCATCCCCAATAAAATAGGTCCCAGCCATCCAAACATTATATTCATGCATCTCCCAGAATGTAAGTATTTATCGCCAGTCACAACGGCCACCCTTCGTTAAGTTTTCGTAAATCTCCACGGAGTGTTTTTGCGTAATCTTACTAACAAACAAACAAAACAAACTGTGACTAAAAAACATAACTTCTTAAGCGAATGCAATGATAGGTTTTCCATTTAGTTTTCTGTAAAAAAAAACTATTGTGCCGGCTTTGCCTGTCCGTCCGCACTTGTCCTGTACGCCCTCAGATCTTAAAATCTGCTGAGGCTAGAGGGCTACAAATTAGTATGCTAATCATCCGCCCTCCAGTCATCAAAGATGCCAAATTGCAGCCCTCTAGCCTCACTGGTTTTTATTTTATTTAAAGTTAAATTAGCCATGATCGTGAGCTGGCACCGCGTAGTCCACGATACCCGGTCGTAGCTGAGAGGTTCATACTGCAGCACTTCGAGAGTTTATACGCTGTACAGAAAACCCCATTGCGCCGAAGAAACTTCGGCGCATATTTTACTTGTATTTGGTTGCTCTTAAGGCGCTGGCATACAGAGAATGAAAAAAAAAAACACAATGTGGAAATTCTTAACAGACTCGGATTCGCTTCTGCTAAAACTACGAGGATAAAGCAAGCCATATTCCACAGCCTGGAACTGATCAGAATCGCAGTACCAGGAAAGTGGAATCGCAAAGTGAAGACCACAATTGAGTTGCTCAGTCTTTACGGTGAGAGTAATGATCAAATGCTTTTAGTATCCTGCCCGTGGACTGGCTAAAGCTTTAACAATGATCTTTTCTCCTACAAGTTTCGCGCCATGCATTTTGCAAAGAAACTGTAATCTGTTTTATGAGTGTCAAAGATTCTGTTCTGAGTTATATATATATATATATATATATATATATATATATATATATATATATATATATATATATATATATGTATATATATATATATATATATATATATAATTTATATATATATATATATATATATATATATATATATATATATATATATAATCTAATGGTATAACTTTTCCAGTGAATCCCAAATCAAAAATAGAAAATAAAAACGATAATGATAAATGTATATTTTATATACATAATTTATTTATACACATATATACATATATATAGATATATGTATATATATGTGTATGTATGTGTGTATATATAAATATATATATATATATATATATATATGGATATACTATATATATATATATGTATGGGCATATTTATACAAAACATTGGCCTTCTAGTCTTCTAATTTTGTTTCCCCACTTCTAAGATATCATCATAAGTGTTGAATCCCTGGGGAAGAAATGAAGCCCTTTCGTTCCTCTGATTTGAACTCACGCAGGCTGGTAGGAATGGTTACCAACTACGCATAATGTTTAACTGTTGTGGGTTTGCAACCCATCAGAAAGACAAGGTGTGGATTAAGGTTTGTATAATGCATATCTAAAATGAGTGGAGAAACCGAAGATGAGAGGTCACTGTATGTTAAAACTACGGTAACAATATAAAAACATGTCTTCTTCTTTTTAATGGTGCTTTTTTCCATTTGTATGGGGTAAGCACGAAAGGACTTTGATTTGCATTGAGGTAGACCGTAGTCTCGATCTGCCCTGCCTGTCATCGCCAGACCCCGGTAGCGTATGTCAGTACATGTATTGTGCCATCACCAGCGCCCTTTCTCCCAGCAGCGGATTGTTGCGCGGTTAGGTCGACAGTGTGAGGTGTGTTATGTTTTATGAGATGCTGGAGTGGCTTTGTAGTATGTGTAATAAAATTCAATTATATATAAGTATATTACTATGTAAAGTGGTACAAAGACTCTCGAACACTTGAATGGTGTTACTCATCAGTGCTAACGTTTTGGAGATAGCAAGACATTTACAAATGAAGACCCTTTTATCAACTGGTTTACTGCCAAACAGTACATGGACTGCTGGAAGGAACTGAGATGAGGATGGTGAGATGGATTGCTGGAATATCACTACTGGAAAGGAGGGAGAGTCAAGATATAAGAAGAATGTGGTATATATAAACATGAGAAGGCTAGGGATCGTTTGAGATGCTATGGCCATGTAATTCTAGAGGAGGTGGAACCAAACAAGAGAGCTAAGAACGTGCTAGTGATTAAGGAGTGTGGGGCGTCTGGATCAGATGGGTGGATGTGGTGAGGAGGGACATGGGTCTTGGGACTGGGAAGAAGATGCAAGGAATAGGAAATGGATGGAGAAAGTTGACTCGAGCGGCCGACCCTGTTATACAGTGGGAGTAATCAGGTCGAAAGAAAAGAAGACTACATAAAACATTTTGATTTCAAAAACGTTGACCGTGTGAACCCTGATGCTCTGCTTCCTCTTCCCCCTCTCTGAGATAGCCGAGTCCTTGTGGATGAATCTACGCAGTGCAGGCAGGTGCAACATCACAATTTCGAAGATCAAGGAGGGCAACTGCCTGTTGATTTCCATAACAACACCCCGTACCAGCTGTGATCTATCTTCGCCCCGCCCCCATTCTTTTTTTCTTTTAACTATTCATAAGAAAACTACCCTCTCATTTTACATTTTAACGTTAGCACTGATAAAGAACACCGTTCAAGTGTTCGAAAGTCCTTGTTTATTTTACATAGTAATATATTTACTATATCATTGTGGATTTTTATTACAAAGATTGTTTTTCACGAAATTGTGAATCTGATAAATAATAATATAACGGTAATTTTCTTATCTCCGGTAAAAGCTGAAGCTTATTGTAGGTTTTCTGCTAATTTTAACAATCATCTCTAGATTATGTGTATATATCTGGATGTGACTAAGATGTTTTCAAAATCTGAATTACTACCACTATCTTTCATCAACTTTTCCTTATTCAGGACATCAAACGGATAATACTCCTCACATTGACAATTAAGAATTCGCACTTGGCACATCAAAAATGTGACAAATCAAACACCTGCAGAGGAGCAGACTTTAAAATGCTCTAATTTCATTCAGTTCTTCCCAAACGACAAAAGTTTAATTGAGTTTTCTTGTGGTCTTTTTTTCTCTCTTTTTCCCTCTCTTATTTATGGGCGTTATGCAAAACCAGCAGTTTTATGTATGCGTGCGTCTGCGTATGTGATTTTTCACTGTGCGGTGTATTGTGTTCAGCCCATGAAGTGCGTGTGTTTATACATGCATGCATATGTATATGTATGTATATATATATATATATATATATATATATATATATATATATATATATATATATATATATATATATATATATATATATATATATATGTACAGTTGTGTGTGTGTGTGAGCGAGCGCGTGTGTGTACATAATCGTATACTACTACGCACATATGTACATGTGTACGGCTATGTACGTGTGTTTTACCCCGTTCCTCTGCCATAACGATTCTGACCTTGTTATCTTTTATTAACATTTCAGTGAGACAGCTGAGGATTTATAACGTCTTAAATTCTACTTCATAACCTCAATCTCCCGATTTGCATAATTGCATTCCGCTCCTAGGACGTCTCTGTAGGATCTAACCCCATAACCGAGTTTGGATTTTAACGAGAAGAGTTTAATCCTATAAAAGAGAAAGGGAAAAAAAAGTTTGGCCCGGTCACGTTATTACCTCTCCCTTTTAGAAACGGAATTGGGAGGAGAATCCGTGTTTTTTTTCTGCACAATTTTTGCATCAACTCTCTCTCTCTCTCTCTCTCTCTCTCTCTCTCTAAAATCAGTTCTAAAATATACGGTAGAGTTTCAACAATCTGATGAAAAAGAAAACAAAATATAATCAAATCTCCCCTTTCTTGGACTAGCATATTTCCTACAATTCAAAACATTACATGAGAGAGAGAGAGAGAGAGAGAGAGAGAGAGAGAGAGAGAGAGAGAGGGGCGATTTGTTGCACAAACATACCTGTACATGTACTCATTCAAGATGAAATTTTGTAACCTCATCACTTCCTCCCCATTTCTAAATTGACCTTTGAACATGCATAAAAGAATAATGATCCTTTAGGAAAAGGAACAAAAAATACATGGAAAAAGAGGGAGACTCAAGAAATACGACATTAAAAAAGAAACTTTGGGGATAAAGTAAATAGATCATGAAAGTCGGAACTGGATTTGCCTACACTTCCGATTAGATTAGAAAATATCCTAGAGTTTCGCGTACTTGACTCCAGGTAAAACGAGACTTGGAATAAGGGTTACGGTGATCAAGTGTAGGGTTGATTAGGCTGGAGTACGATACGACTATATTTTTTCTTGACCAGGTTTTTGAAAATCTTTTAATGCTCATTTCTTTACGATAAGCGATCATGAAGGGTATATATTACTATAATATTTTGTCTGCTGTAAAGAATCACTAAAATATTTTAGCTTTCTTTCAGACAAAAATGTTTCAGGTATATAGGCCTTCACCCATCTATTGAAACACGGCGCCCCATTAGCTTTCCTCATATTGACGAGGGTGCTGAATATAGAACTGTACAAAGTTAAGTATACCTTAGTTTTACCAGACCACTGATAAGCCCATAAGTATACCTTAGCTTTACCAGACCAGTGAGCTGATTAACAGCTCTCCTAGGGCTGGCCCGAAGGATTAGACTTATTTTACGTAGCTAAGAACCATTTGGTTACTTAGCAACGGGACCTACAGCTTACTGTGGAATCCGAACCACATTATACCGAGAAATGAATTTCTATCACCAGAAATAAATTCCTCTAACTCTTCATCAGCCGGCCGGGGAATCGAACTCCGGCCTGGCGAGTGCCAGTCCACAGCTCTACCGACTCACCCAACGAAGAGCTTAGATCTGTACAAAAATCTGTGATATACTGCAGAGGGGAAGAGTGTAACCTTTCACAAACTCTGTCATCCCCTGTTTATGCAAAAATAGGTACACTTGATGAGAATAATTCTCATTAAAAGGATAGAATTATTCTTACATAGAATTATAAAAAATACCTCCGGTACACTGGTTGTATCGTAATGTTAAATTATCGTCAAAGACAGTTTTTTTTCTCTTTTTGTAGGATGTACACCTTCATGTTTCTAGATGAAAGAAACGTAGATTACATCTTTTCAGATTAAAGTTTTATGAACCTTATTACTATTTTTTTTTTTACAAGGCGCAACGTAAATGACACAAAGTTACTTACTTTCTTTTGAACTTTGAGTGACTATCTAATATATTTAATATCAATCATATTCCTTACTTTTTCTTGATACACTCCCTCACTTGCAAGCAACTGAGCGAGATTCGGTCATTTATAGGCCATCCACAGGGGGAGAAAACTCATCAGACTTGCATTAATAAATGAGAATTGCTTTTATAATATGATAATCAGAATACCTATGAAAAAAATCTGAGGGCTTTCGCTGGCGTATAAATGACTCTTTCAGTTACATCGTTCATGCATTATTACAGTAAAGAGGCTATTTAAGTTATTTGACATTCAAAAGTGAATTGCATTTCAAATGACGTGTAAATTGCAAGGGTCACTATATTATTCACTGCAACCATCGACTATGTAATATTAAGTGTATAAACCTTTTACCTATAATACGAATACCAATTTTTGCAATGATCAAGTTGCATAAACTAGACAAAGGGATTACGACCTTGCGTGAAATCGACTGAAAATCAGACTCATTGCGTTTTTGGGTTTTACTTGGATTTCTTTATTTCTTATTTATTAGTTTACCTTTCATGACAAGTTGGGTTTTTCCACCTCTTACAGTATGATCTTTGCAGAAACTCTGACGTTCTGTTCATTATCCATTCTCACTCTGCACCTTTAAACCCTTGGCTTAAAAACAGATATTTTTTTCTATTTGTATATTTGTTTTTCCCAACACTCTGTGAATACATAGGTTTAGTTTGCATAGTTTGCCAGAGTACAATGCTTTCTGTTAATCTCTCAAGAGTTGAGAATAAAACAGAAATATTGGCTTAGCTTTTCCCTGGAGAGCCGAGTGTGGAAATGTCATTCGTTTTGCTTCCTGTATATCAGGTGGGCTTCAGGCTGGAAGTTTAAATCAATTTTGCCGATTAGAAATTTTACTCTCTCTTCTACCCCAATCCAGAGCCTAATTATTTATCATTATTATCCATCTATTCCTCAACTAAGCTTCCTCCTGAACCTTGCCCTCATTTTTGCCTCCTTATGTTGTTCTTAATCTATTTTCTTACTTTCATTCTCATATTCATCCTATCCTCATCTTCCTCAGTACTTGCCTACTCCTCTTGAATTTAATTCTTCTTATCTTTATTCTCATAATTCTTCCAGACTCATCCTTCTCATTCCTTGTTTGCTCATCTTCATTTTGGTTCTTCTTGCTTTCATCCTCATATTTCTAACCAGCCTCATCCTTCTTTTTCTTGCCTACTCATCTTCATCTTAATACTACCTATTTTCAATATCATCCTTCTCCCTGGTCTCATCCTTATTTTGCCTCTCATCTTGATCTTCATCCTTCTTAATTTTATTCTCATATTTCTTCCTATCGTTATTTTTTTTTTTTTCATTCCTTCCCTATTCATCCTGATCTTAATCCTTCTTCTTAATCCTGTCTTTATACTTCTTTCCATCCTCATCCTTCTCCTCCATAACACCATCTTCCTGATCCCATCCCCTTACTTTTTCTTTTTGCTTTAATTCTTTTAATTTTATGGAATGGAAAATGTTTAAATATCCAGAGATAATGTTGTATAGTTACTTACTAGGGTTTTAATTCTTAAGAAGAGGAAGTATTTAATCATTTCAAATCTTATGAAATATTATTACCAATTTTACTAACACTGAAGAAAACTTTTCACGTACAGGAGACATTATTTTTCCATAGTGTATTAAATAAATCACACCAAGCCCAGGAAAATTCTAGAGTTCCATGAAATTATAGAAAACAATGAATAGACCTACTAATTTTGAATAAGTGTTGTATTTACAACTTGTGAATTCACCTGCCATTTCATGCTTTCTCTTTAAATGTTTTTTTAATAGACAAAGAATTCAGTATAACCTGTGATGGAAGGCTTAAAAAAGAAAGCTTACTAAAACAAAATTATTTGCTGAAATCTATAGGAATCTCTCCCTCTCTCTCTCTCTCTCTCTCTCTCTCTCTCTCTCTCTCTCTCTCTCTCTCTCTCTCTGTGTGAAAATGTTTCATTGTGCCTGGGTTGTACCCTGTTGTGTAGGAATTTCCGCTGACAGGTAAAAATGTTTTCTTAATTAGGCAAGGCATGTCAGTGTTCGTATCAGAGAAAACATCTCACTATTGTTGACATTTTCTGACAATATACTTGGACGATACAGGGCGCACTTATCCACGTTTCTTGAAGTACGATGCAGGTCTTAGTTACATTAGGTCTAACTAATTCGTAAGGGTATTTTAACGCATCCCTTACTTTTTATCATTTATCATATTGTAGTCTCATATATATTATATATATATATATATATATATATATATATATATATATATATATATATATATATATATATATATATATATATATATATATATATATATATATATATATATCATATGCTAAGAGGAACGAATGTGGTAAATAGATTTACTACTTTTATGAATTTTTTAGACCCAGTTTAATATTTATATGATTTTTATGATCAAGAAATGTGGAAAATGCACCCTGCATTGTCGAAGCAACTTGTCAAACACTGTCAACCTTAGTGAGATTTTCTCTGACACGTACAATAACATCCTTTGCCTAATTAAGAAAACAGTTTACCAATTTTCTTCCAAATTAATAATTATTTTTTATAGAATGATGTCAAAAATAAATTTGTAAGATTTGTTTCCAAGAGAGGAAAATTAATAATTATTTTTTATAGAATAAAATAAATTTGTAAGATTTGTTTCCACGAGAGGAAAACAAATTAATAAATAATGGCACGTCACTTTGGAAAATATGGATTTACTATTAATTTTGAAGTGGTAAGCTTTTTAATATTTGAAATCTTGTAGTCAGAACCTCAGACTTAAAAAAATCTATAACATCCTACGCTTTAGGGTGAAAGGTTCTCAAGGGAGAGTTAGTAAAATAATAAAACCAGTAATTTTACTAGTGGATAAGTATATAAAATAATTGTCACACTAAATGATATACAGTATATACGGTGGCATATCCAGTAGAGGAAAAATTTAGTAAGTACTGCAGGTATATTAAATGCAACATCTTACAGTTCTTTAAGGTCAAAAAAAAACTATCGAAAGTGAGCACAAACGCACATACACAAATAACACAATCAATCAGTTAATATAGCAAGAAAGTCTATCCCAGCCTTTCCCACCAGTCAACTGTACTCACTTTCTCTTCTGCCTTACAAACTGTGTCCCCCTGTCAACCAGCTGGAAAGGTAGTTTCATTCTACTCCACTCAGGCACAAAACGGGGAAATTTGGTGTCTAAAGGTTACCTTAGAAGAGGTGACGGAGCTAGCCTTCAGTTATTACAAAATAAACAGGGGTATATTTTAGAACTGAATGGAATGGAATGGAACATAGAGTTTAGGCCAAAGGCCAAGCCCTGGGACGTATGAGGTCATTCGGCGCTGGAAGAGAAATTGAGAGTTGGTAGGTTTGGAAGGTGTAACTGGAGGAAAACCTCCCAGTTGCACTATGAAATCATTTTTAGGAGAGGGTGTATAGCTAGATGGAAGACAGATAATATGAGTGGAGGTGCGGTAAAAGGAATGAAAGGGGTTGTAGCTAGGGGTCGAAGGGACACGGCAAAGAACCTTTAGTAATACCTACAGTGCGCCCCACGAGGTGCACTAATTGCACCAAACCCCTACCGGGTATTTTAGAATTGATTACAACAAGTAAAAGATGCGCTGAAGTTTCTTCGTAGCAATCGAGTTTTCTGTACAGCGTATAATGCAGTATGAAACTTTCAGACACGGCCCATGAAACTCTTAACTGCGGCCCATAAAACTCATCCACGGTCAGGTGGTGGCATGTGTTGCTGGAACCTATAGCAGTGTCAGAAGAACGATTATGACTAACTTTAACCTTAAACAAAATAAAACCTACTGAGGCTAGAGGGCTGCAATTTGGCATGTTTGATGATTGGAGGGTGGATGATCAACATACCAAATTGCAGCCCTCTAGCCTCAGTAGATTTTAAGACCTGAGGCCGGACAGAAATAGTGAGGATGGACAGACAAATAGACATCTCAATAGTTTTCTTTTACAGAAAACTAAAAAGTGGAAACCAATTTACATTTTACAGATATTCATTTCAAAATAAACTCAGGTTTGGCAATAAGCATTTTGAGGTATGTTTAAAAAAAGTTTGAATCCATTTTAATTCGGTTTGTAGCCTTGATCTGGCCGCAGGTTTGTTTGTGTGTGCGGTTGCAGGCATATAGGTGGCGCTTTGGTATGTTCATTTCCTTGTCATAGTCCTTAAACTATTTGTTCTCGAAATTGTTGCTAAGAACACTATGAATAAGAATCTGTTCGATGACGTCACAACACCGCACAAAGCATAGGGTTATAATAATAATAATAATAATAATAATAATAATAATAATAATAACAATAATAATAATAATAGGAACTCTAGGCACGATTCCAAGATTCCTGAAAAGGAACCTGGAAAAACTAGATGCCGAAGTAGCTCCAGGACTCATGCAGAGGAGCGTGTTATTCGAAACAGCGCACATAGTGAGAAAAGTGATGGACTCCTAAGGAGGCAGGATGCAACCGGGAACCCCCCGACACTACAAATACCATTCAGTCGAACAGGATGGCTGAGATAGGAAAAAAATAATAATAATATTTCGATACGATATCCTTTCGTACTGTTGCAGTATCGAAGACAACTCGTTGCCTTTGCTTTCAGCTTTTCATTTTATTTATTTATTTATTTATTTATTTATTTATTTATTTATTTATTTATTTATTTATTTATTTATTTATTTTGTATTTTATTTGCTGTTCTGTAACTGGAATCCGTATATTAAGTTTTCCAACATTCACTGGCGAGAGCAGATATTTTTATATTACTACGTTTCGGTTATTAACCCACAAAATCAACTTATGTTTACATATGAATCATTAACATCATAATCATCATCACATTATTATTATTATTATTATTATTATTATTATTATTATTATTATTATTATTATTATTATTATTATTATTATTATTATTATCTTACCAATATCATTACTGATTTAACATGAATAATGACAATATGTTTTAAGTGAAACCGTTATTATTATTATTATTATTATTATTATTATTATTATTATTATTATTATTATTATTATAATAATAATAATTAATAATAATAATAATAATAATAATAATAATAATAATAATAACTGCTTCACTTAAAACATTATCATTCCTCATTCTAGATCAGGAATGATCACGGACAATAATAATAAAATTAACTTTCAGTGTTTCCAGCAAAACTTGCAACAACTGCCTCAGCGACAAGCACCATTTCTGAAGGCCTCGTGCGCGACTTCGTAAAAGCAGAATGAGGCAAGCGACTCCAAAAGCGTGAATAACAACGAAAAAAAAAAAAAAATTAAGATCATTAAACGCACGAACGAGGTTTAAGTTACACGGAACTCGCGCACGACTGCGTTCGGATGTATAATTCTACGTCGGTAAGACGATTAAAATCCGCAAATGCGTCGCTAAGCTTCTTATCACGATGTAAAAGGACCGATATTGTTATATCAAAGTATTGCCGAAAAGAGGAACTATCCAAACAACTCAGGCCACAGATGGTTGACGTTCATGGCGATGAACCTCAACCCCAGAATTTACTATGAAAATAATTGCAAAATCATTATTATAACAGCTAATATTCAGGTTAAAATAAGAAAAATTGCAACTTTATCTGAATAGAATTATACTGCTAAGAAATAAAGTGTAGAAGATGTAATCTGTACAGTTCACTATGTCAATATAGTGCAAAATCATTTTGGTAATAAGTTAATATTAAGACCATAGTAAGAAAAATTGTACCTTTATCTAAATAAAATTGTGGCCAAACCACACTTTCCATTACTCTTACTAATACTTATCTTTCTAAACTATTCCCTACCATGGTTAGCTAGCTAACTGCCCTCATTCTTCTTTCACCCATCTTACCTATCAGCTAAGAAAAAAAAAAAAAAGTATTGCGTCGTGGTAAGAAGAGAAATATGTATTATGGAAATAAGGAAATGTACAGACTTGACAGTCTTTTATTCCTCACCCCGTTGGACTGCGGAACAGTCTCGCTGAGGATGTCGTGCAATTGAAACTTCAGAAGTTCAAGTGAAGATGCAATGCATTACTACCTTAATACTATTCTCCTTGCATTTTAATACATTTTTATATTTTTTATTAATTTATTAATTTTTTTTTATTTTTAACAAGTGAGATCTCTTCTTTTTTTTATTTCCCTTTACCTTTCATTACTTCCTAATGAACACCATATTCTTTGGAAGCTTGTATTTCAAGTCAATCGCCCCTGTAGGCTTGTTCCATATGAATAGGGTTCACCTTCTAAGTAATAATAATAATAATAATAATAATAATAATAATAATAATAATAATAATAATAATAATAATAATAACAATAATAATAATATCAAACCTCGCCATATTTATACCAGAAGCTGAAATCAAATTTAACTAGACAACTATATCAGTAAAGACTATTGAAAAAACCGGAATTTTGATGGCGATGCGGCATTCTTCCCGGGGCCAGGAGTTTAGAAATTCGGAGATTTTCCCGTAAGCGGCATCCTTTGCCTCAGATTGCCGTGGGAAAATAATTACTCCTCAGCGTTGCCGGTGCCGTGGCTTCGTATTTTTGTCCAAACGCCTTATTCAGCCGGTTAGTATGCGGCAAAGAATGCAAGATATTTGATAACTTCTTACAAAATACAGGGGGGAGGAAAAAATCGAAATAAAGTTAGTTCCTGGGAGTTCTTGTTATGAAGCCATGGCAAGACAAGACTATTAAATTCCCCGCCTTTTCTTGAGATATTTTTGCGAGAAGTTCGGTTGGGCTTTATTTGATTCTGGAGGCAGTTTTTATTAGTTTTCCTTCGAAGTTCCATTACTTATTCATCAGCCACTATCTCATGCACAATCTCTCTCTCTCTCTCTCTCTCTCTCTCTCTCTCTCTCTCTCTCTCTCTCTCTCTCTCTCTCTCTCTCTCTCTCCAGATCCCCTCTTCCATATTTCACAGAACTTCTCGCACCCTCTATTTTTACTCTGGGCGTAACTCCTGTCTGTTCCTTCCATGCGTGTTCTTTTTTCATTATTTCGACCCTTTCCCAAGACCTTCTGCTCCAACTTCGGCCAACAACTGGTAGAACATCGTAACGAATTTCAGTTACAGGAGATCCCAACTGTAACGGATTTCAGCGGCAATTTTATTCTGTAACATATCAGGGTTTGTTCCCAGGATAAAGTACGGTAACAGGTTTTCTGTTTTCCAAAGTCGTGTTGCTCTCAAAACGTGTCTCGTCCGAATTATCATTACACGCTGTATCACCCACAAAGTTCTCGACCGTAGCTGTCAAGGGAAACTTGACAGCTAGAATGTGTTGACTAAATGTCACCAACAAGTAACCTCTTTTTTTATTGTCACTGCTATCTTTCCTAAACATAGCCAACGTGTTTGGCTGAGAATTCGTCGGGAAAATATAGGCACTAAAGCAGTGAAGTTGGCCAACACTGGATCTGATGTACATGCACTCTTGGGAGGGCAAGACGAGACGGCATAAAAAGAGAGTCCTGACAGAGTTTAAATAATGGAGAAAATCTATTCGCATTTTGACAGGCTACTCTATATCAAAAGGCTTATGGCAATATATTGCCACTACTTATAATTGACCGAAGACCTTAAGAATTTCGTGAATTACAAATTGCATGCAACCATTTGCAAGTATTTCCAAACAAGCGTCGTTCTGTAAAACTATCAAAGTTCATATTTATACTGGCCTTGTCATCTTGATTCTGGAACAATGTTGCACTGATACTAACAGAGAAAATAATAAAAGCAGTAGGCAAAGATTGGTTAATATCAGTGATGTCTTTCATACAGTACATTGTTGTCTGGTATACACTTCGTTGTTTGTGGCACCAAGCACTTTCCCTATCTCTCTCGTCCACCAAACGAAATGGATTTTATTCTTCTTCCTTCTCTCATGAATCGAGATGAGAGAAAGAGAGACAAAGATAAATAGAGAGAGGCATTTTGGTACCTTGTGTTTAGAGCAGTTGCTACAAAAAGTGGGAAGAAAAACCCGTAAGAATTAACAGCCATTTATAGCATCGTGCAACTGCAGTTCCGTCCTGTTTGTTTAGACGGCGAGACTTTAGAAAGCAATGAAAAGCAAACACGAGATTTCCTTCCTTTCTTTACTTTCTTTATTTGCATTTTTCTTGTGAACTTAAGTGCTGCAGGGAGTCCAAAGGTTGCAACGCATTCTTTCGGGTCTTGTAATATTTTCAGGGATGTTTTATAGGTTAGAGCGAAGCTGGGAATTCTGCTTGCTTTGCTTTGCTTTGCGTAGGGCTAACGAAGTGTAATTTACAAAGGCACTGCTGCCTGAGTTCGTTGTTAAAGATAGATCTAAAAATTTCTAACGACCTAAATGGCTCGTATTCACCAGGGGCCAGCGTTAAATTCATTAAATGATAGTCATAAAAACAGTTGGGTTTTATAAGAGTTGTTACATTTTTCTTAATCTTTTTTTCTAATTCATCGTTATTAAATATTGTCTAAAGGTATTCCGCGAATTCCTGGACGAACAATGACTGTTTAACTTTGGTCTGAAAAAATAAGGGATTTTACAACGGCAGACAAAATGAAGCAGAAATATGAATAACTTTTTTTTCCTTCTTTCCATACGAAAACTGAAAGTTTGTTTTGGGAGTTATGCAATATTCTCTTTTTTAAGAAGAGAGGATTTTATCATTCAGAACAGTATCATGGATCTTTTGATTTATTCTTAACCTCTGACATTAAACCAACTTTGGTTTGGTAGGGAGTAGATTAATTCCAACTAAAAGTGGAACTGACTAGATTTAGTACGGTAATAAAACTTGTAAATCTGAGGAAAATGTCTACAAGAATTCCAGAATCCACGGACTGCTGAAAATCTGGTGGAAACAGTGAGTGAAATCTAGTGACGAGAGACCTTTTGCACATCAGCTGTATAGCGGAAGATGATAACAAGTGCCGTCTACCTTTCGCTACTATGAGTAGTTGGTGCTTGAGGTACTAAGATTACTTAAAGAAGCTAGAGTAATCCAAATCCTTCATGTTCATTCTGAGATTTCTACCAAAGAGTGGATTAGTATATGTAGGGAAGATGTCTGTTAAGATTAGTTGATTTCTCAAAGTAATTCATCAAGAACTTTCCTTGCCTCTCATCTTTGTAACTGTCAAGATATCTGGATCCAACAGCATTTTTGCATACATCCTTAGGTAAGCTATGAGTAAATTAAATCCATTATTTTACTACAGTTTTTGCCTAATTAATGAGTCCTGCTCTGACTTTCCCCCATGGCAATATGCCGTTGCCATCATAAAGAGAGACAGTGCCTCAAAAGTTTCGTCCTAACGTTCTATCCTTTAACCATTGTTGTCATTAAATTAGTCAGAACCTTAATTAATTTCCATTCGTAAACACCTCGAAAAAAAAAAAAGCTTGCGTTTAGCACACCAGAATAGTTTCTTCAGGGCAAATCTATCTAAGGACCATCTTTTCATTCTCTGTGGAACTGAACCCAGATAATCTGACGCCGGGTAACTTACAATCATCCAGTCCGCAGGGCTTACTAGAATCTTTTTCTAAAATTCAGCGACCGTGATGGGAAAGGTTACCTGAAACAAGCCTGCTCCCAGAAGAAAGTCGAGTTAAAGGCCGTCGAACCTTAAATGATAATTGACTCGCCACTTAGACCAGCGCTGCTGAATGATTCATGAGACAAAAGAAACACCTTTTGTCATTTTCCTCGATTTCTGTAACGCATTCAATAAGTGCTGGCGCGCGGCTCTGCTGGTCAAACATCCTGGTTATAGGTTCATTTCTTACCTCTGTAAACTTATTTATAGCTCTTGGTATCTATCTGTTTTCCATATTTATAATATTACTGATAAGGTTGCTGCCGCTAACTCCTCATTTTTGGATGATGATTCGGGGACTATCCCTCTTAAATTTTTTTATAAGGATTTTTCTTCATCCATACTTTTACTTCTGATTCAAACCTCCACATGTCCTCTTTCTTTACCTTTGAACATTTATCTGTTATTCTCCTGCTTTCTTAATCAGCCACTTCTAATCTTTTGCAGTTAATTCTTTGTCTGCTTTCCCGTCCAATACTTCAATCCTGTTAGATGGATATTAAGTTCAACCTCCCAATCCTACCAACACTGAAACAGCCATGTCCCTTTAAGCTTATCTTAGAGAGATCACATAATACTGGTTGAGTCATCTGCCTCTGAAAAAGAATGTTTTCTTCAATATAACAAGCTATTTTCTTCACTACCTTTACTATAACTTGATACTGTGTTTTTCCAACTCTATTGGCAATATCACTCATGTGCCAAAAATGCAACTACTAAACCACTATCTCTTTTATGTGTCTCCCTTTTCACGATGTTTCTGTTCTATTAGTTACATTTCAGCCGCTGAACCTCAGGGTGAAGGAAAATCTCTTCACTGCTCAGGCTGTCTCGTACCACCTTGCCAGGCTACCACTTCCAACATTTATATTATGGAAAGCAAAACCTACAAACTACTCGCTTCACTAACCGTTGTTTGGATTCCTCTCCCGGCTTCTAATTTTCCTGTCTCTTATAATCTTCCAGCTTTTGAAAGACATATCTTGGCTTCCTTCGCAGTTCAATCCCGTTCTCCCCCACCCCCCCCCCTTTCCTCTTGTATTCTATTAGTTGTTAATCCCATCGTCTTCCCGGTAAAAAAAAAAAAAAAAAAAGGCCGAATTTTCTTCGGCGCAATCGAGTTTTCTGTACAGCGTACAATGCTGTATAAAACTATCAGCTACGACCTCGCAACGCTCAGTTATTCCCCAGATGCGGTGGGGTAGGAGTGAACTGCTCGTCTCCGGAAAGCGCTGCTAGACGCACGAAAGCTTAACCTTAAATAAAATAAAAACTACTGAGGCTAGAGGGCTGCAATTTGGCATGTATGATGATTGGAGAATGGATGATCAACATACCAACGAAGGACGTGGGCTGTCAAAATGACCCATGGTAATGTCAACATGTTTGAGACCTGTGTGAAAGGCCAGTCCGAGCAGGAATCAGCGAGATAGTTAAACTTACATGAAGGCAGTTACAAATCCTTCTTTTCTTTAACTTTCGAGAAATTCAGGGGCGCAAATTAGAATAAGATAGTAAAGCAAGAATTATGTTAAATCCATAAAGATCAGGTAAATGTGGTTGAACTCTACTGTAACTAATCTCCCAGCACATTTGATATATAAACGTATAAATGATTACAAAACCCATGCTTAGAGAAGCTGTAGTCTCATCACATGAACTTTCACCTCATAAAAATAAAATGCAGAGAAAACTCACAATGTATTGAGACATTGTGAGTTTTCTCTGCCTATATGGCATCATTTACCCTATTCTGGCAGTTTTTTTTTTATTTTCGCATTTATAAGTTCTTAATAACGCTGTTGTGCACGCTGTAGGCCTCTCTCTCTCTCTCTCTCTCTCTCTCTCTCTCTCTCTCTCTCTCTCTCTCTCTCTCAGTTTCTCGTTCGAAGGGTGGGTGTCGTTCTCAGCTAGCACTCTGCTGATCCCGCGTTCGATTCTCCAACCGGCCAATGAAGAATTAGAGGAATTCATTTCTGGTGATAGAAATTCATTTCTCGTTATAATGTGGTTCGGATTCCACAATAAGCTGTAGGTCCCATTGCTAGGTAACCAATTGGTTCTTAGCCACGTAAAATAAATCTAATCCTTTGGGGCCAGCCCTAGGAGAGCTGTTCATCAGCTCAGTGGTCTGGTTAAACTAAGGTATACTTTCTCTCTCTCTCTCTCTCTCTCTCTCTCTCTCTCTCTCTCTCTCTCTCTCTCTCTCTCTCTCTCAGAATCAGCTTCGAGCATTTCAGCACCAGGATTTCAATTGAAAGAAGAAATGAATAAACATTATGCAAATCTCCAGGCTTATCGTCACCACTTCCGTTTTTAATTGCCGTTTGCACAGGAATGTTTGGACTAATTATTACCCTGGCGTCCAGTACCACGGTCATAATAATGAGAATTAGACTCGTTTGCAGAGGAAACTCCAAAGTAATAACATGGAAGGTGACGTTTTAGAATAATTCCATCAAAACACGTATTCGTGAACACTTTTTTAATCAAGCCTGGTTTTTGGAGCGCAGAAATAGGCTATAAAAATAACGCACATAAAGGAAAAACTGCACCAAAGCCAGTAACCCCTCTGTTGAAATGGAATTTTTCTCTGAAAAATATTCATTGTCCTATGGCCACGTGTCATAAATATGGGCTGTCAAATACTTTTGCAGCAAATAGTTAACCGCTTCTGTGAAAAAACAAAGTTGTGTGCAACAAAAGCAAAGGAACAACGTATAGAAAACGGATATAGAAAACGGGGATGACAGAGGCGCCGAAACTGGACAGAAAAACAGGTGACGTTCTCTGTGAATAATTATCGTCATGAATTCCTGTAGGCCTCAACCAGCCCACAGGCCTACCCAGCAATTTAGACGAGGACAAATTACTTCACTTCTGCAAATTAGCACTTGTTATCGCGTTACGCAGATGTTCCTATGTCAGTAAAACGGCCAACGGTGGGTTTTGACGAGATCGTTTGCCAGATGAGGAGAGAGCATTTGGTCAAACACTTGGTATTTTATGGGAAAAGAAAGCTTTGGAGTGGTTTTAATAATGGTCTCTTGGGAAACTTCCAAATGCTATCCCATTTCACGAGAAAATTCACGTCGACATTTAAACATTTTATGAACTTCACCGGTACTGGAAACAGGGAGTTCGGGCTATTGGGTTATTTAATCAATTTTGCTTACGAAAATAACATTGCACGGGGAAAAACGTCAATAAGGAAGAGCTGTAAACTGACTTTGCCCATATCCATATATAATCAGAAGATGCGGAGAACGCAATGAAAAAGTATCAGACACTTTCTGGCTTCTAATATGTGCAAGAACCCGTAATGCTATAAAGTTGGTTTAATTTGCGATAACCCCATAAGGTTTGTAGGCTCAGCGGAAAAGGGTAATTCAAACTTTTGACATGTGCAAAAAATCACTTCACATCATGTGCAAGAAAATAAATCCTAATGCTTGCTAACTGCCATGATTGCGCCACTAAGTAATAGTTAGAGAGGCTGAATAGCAAGATTGAAAATAGGAAGCGGGAAAGGAGGAAAGGGGGTCAAGTAATAGGCTAAAATATAGGTGCAGCCAGGGACCGAAGAGACGATCAAGCACCTATTGATAATACCTCGAGTGTTACCTAAGGAGTGTTTGTCACGATGTAATATGTTTTGGGATTGTACGAAATACTGGGTACTAAATTTTTCAAGCACCATCTTAACAAGTAAAAAATGCGTCGAAGTTTCTTCGGCGCAATTGATTTTTCTGTACAGCGAATTACTGCGTATAATCAAGCCACCGAAAATAGATCTATCTTTCGGTGGTCTCGGTATAATACTGTATGAGCCGCGGCCCACAAAACTTTAACCACGGCCCGGTGGCGGCCTGGCCTATATCGTTGCCAGAAGCACAGTCGTGGCTAACTTTAACCTTAAATAAGATAAAAACTACTGAGGCTAGAGGGCTGCAATTTGATATGTTTGACAATTGGAGGGTGGATGATCAACATACCAATTTGCAGCCCTCTAGCCTAAGTAGTTTTTTAAGATCTGAGGGAGGACAGCAAAAAGTGCGGACAGAAAACTAAAAATCAGTCTTTCTTTAGTTATCTTAGCTTCGCCCCACTGGATAAATAAAAGGATTTCATAAACCTAGAGCGCATTTATTGTCGATATAAAGACTATTTTGACATCCCTACCCAAGCACGATCAGAAACGATCAGAAACATTATTTGAAGGAAAAATAAAAAAAAAAAAAACGTTAAGGAACGATATCAAAAAACAGCAATGAATAAAAACTCCACTTTCAAAGGATGCAAGAAATGTGAACAAAAGAAAAAGTACAAAGGAAGCAGGAGAATGCAAGGGCCAAGAGTAAAGGTCGATCAGAAGAAGGAAGATAGAAGAATGTCACCCTTTTGTAAGGCCAGCATTAATTGCATAATTCATCAGCTATTTTGCTTCCTTTCCAGAATGTAAAGACAATTATATACTCTTTATTCTTTATTTGGTGTTTGCCAATTTTAAACAGATCTCTCGATTTCATGCTTGTAGAAAAATTGTCAAGAATGTGCGAAAGGGTCTGAAGAAGTCGGAGAGGAAGAGTGCTAGTTTTAAGGACATTATCACTCATTCGCTTCCTCCAAATTCTTTCACGAAATAAAGTTCGTGTGCCAATAGCGCATGACATTGTTTTGGGAACATTTAGCCTTTCGTTTCTCACTCGGTTAAGAGGAGGCTTCCCAATTTGAGATGTACAGCACACGATCAGAGTTGCTTAAATAACCTCGTAGGCGGATGATATGAAAGCAGGAATTTCAACACTAGCTTATCGTATTTTCAAACAACTGGTGATAGTGAGTGCATATAAAAAGGCAAATGTAGCATACTACTTTATATATATATATATATATATATATATATATATATATATATATATATATATATATATATATATATATATATATATATATATTTAAAAAATCACAGTAGATGCAATGACCTTGTTTTTATCGTGACCTTGTTTTTATATTGGATTAATATATATATATATATATATATATATATATATATATATATATATATATATATATATATATATATATATATATATATATATATATATATATATATATATATATATATATATATATATAAATATATATATATATATATATATACATATATATATATATATATGGTTGCCATATAAAAAAATGGTTCGCATTAACTCGGTTAGGGTTTTTAACTTGCCTATCCTATGCCAGTCCACCCAGCAGTAAATTGGTTCAACGTCTGCTGGGTTCAAAACAGGGTGTAGGGCATTCAACTTCATCCCTATGTACGCGCTGAGAAACCAGAGGGGGAAAAGGCATACGATGGGGGATGCATCCCCCTGGGTGGAGGATGGGAAACCCCTATGAAATAAATTCCCGTAGGCTGCTCCGTGATGCATGGTTCCACTATGAATGTTCAGGTATCGAGGTCAGATACACACCCATGCTTCGGAGTGACAACATACTGTACATATGTAATAATTGCAAGAGGCCTGAACAAAGAACACACAAAGAACTCATTGTAGATGAACTTGAAGAAATAATAGAAAACACAGAGATATTAACAAAGCTGATTCAGGATTCGGCTCAGAAAGCTAGTGATGTAATGATCAGCATAGATGAAATCCAAAACCAAATTGACAATGTTGATAAAGATGCGAAGACCATGACAAACATGGACAAAACTTATGCTGAATCACTAAAGACAAAAAAAGTGCTTCTAATCAAATCTGCAAACGAAGAGGGCACAGCAAAAAATGAAAAGAGGCAAATTATGAGTAAAATAACGGCACCAGTTGAACAGATTAAAACAACAAGAGATGGAAAAACTTAGAAAAGGCAAAAATGGAGATTCAGGAAATCAGCAATATATCAGTAAATGAGAAGGGTAAACTTGAACCAAAAATAAAAGTAGTCTATGTCCCGAAGGATGAAGATGACATTGTCGATAACATTGTAAAGAAAAATCCATGGATAGGTAACCTCATTTCTGGAAATGACGACCTGAAAATTGTAAAGGAAATGATAGCCAAAGATGACTGACATAAACACTATGTTATTAAATACACACCACAAACATGAAAGGCTATCTATGATAGAGGTGACAAATTGTGTACACTGTGTAGCCGTTACAAAGTATACGACTGTTACATGTCCTATCAATGCTATAAATGTCAGTAATTTGGCCATAGCGCAACAAATTTTAGAAATGACCAAGCTTGCCCTAGATGTGGTAAAAATCACAAATCAAATGAATGTGCTAGCAGCATCTTCAAGTGTAAGAACTGTGTAAAGAAAGGCCATAGTGATACTAAACATAAAACATATGATGTCAATAAGTGCACAGTATATATAGAATATGTGTCAAAGGGGAAAAATAATACGGATTATGGTTTTGACTAATAATCTTCTATCCAACTTAATAAACATACAGTCCGGAGGAAATCAAACTAGAATAGAATATAAAATACTACTTACAGTCTTTAAAGCACTAAAATATGATGAACCAATATATCTAGGAAACTGATTATTGTAATCAGACATGCAAGTGATGCATATAGGCTATTTGAACCTAGAACAAATTGTAAGTCAGGCGAGAGAGCATTTGTACACTGTGCACCAAGACTGTACAACAAAATACCGCCTGAAATGAAGAGTATACAAGAAGAAAACAAATTTTAAAAAGAACTAAAGACTTTACTATTCTGCAGGAGCTACGATACTGATGGAGAAACACTGAAAGACAATTATAAAATAGAAGAGGCACCTTATTTTGAAAACGTACAAGGGCCGCCAGAGAGGGAATCATCTCTGTGGAGGGCTGTACGTAAAACCAAACAAAGTGAAAAAAAAAAGTGAAAGTGAAGGGAAGGGGGAAGGGGGATGGGGAAGGGGATGGGGGTACTGGTTTGAAACCTACCTTATTATCTAAGTTGGGTCAAATGATGACCAAGTGCCAAAATTTGTAAAGATCGGTCAAGCGGCTACCACATAAGTTACAAAGGGATGGGAGAAGGAGGATGGGGAAGGGGTAGGGGAAGAAGAAACAGATATGAGGCCTACTCTATTATCTAAGTTGGGTCAAATGATGGCCACGTGCCAAATTTTGTCTACACTGGTCAGTCAGTTCCGATTTCTATAGTGCACAAACATACAAACATTCATTATATATATATATATATATATATATATATATATATATATATATATATATATATATATATATATATATATATATATATATATATATATATATATATATATATATATATATATACTGTATATATAAATATAATATATATACATAAGTTACCACATAAGTTACAAGGGGAAGGAAGAAGGGGGAAGGGTGGGGGCGAAGGGGGTACGGGTTTGAAGCCTACCTTATTATCTTAGGTGGGTCAAATGATGGCCACGTGCTAAATTTTGTCTAGATCGGTCGAGCGGTTACCACATAAGTTACAAAGGGAAGGGGGAAGGGCGAAGGGGGTGGGGAAGGGGAAGGGGTACTGGTTGGAAACCCACCCTATTATCTAAGGTGGGTCAAATGACAGCCAAGTGCCAAATATATCAAGATCGGTCATGCGGTTACCACATGAATTACAAAGGGAAGAGGGAAGGGGGAAGATGGATGGGGAAGGGAAAGGGGAAGGGGGTTCGGGTTTGAAACCTACCCTATTATCTAAGGTGGGTCAAATGATGGCCATGTGCCAGTTTTGTCTTGATCAGTCAAGAGGTTAACACATAAGTCACAAAAGGAAGGGGGAAGGGGTATTTGGTCAAATGATAGCCACGTGCCAAATTTTGCCTACATCGGTCAAACGGTTATCACATAAGTTACAAAAAGGAAGGGGGGGATGGGGGAAGGGGAAAGGGTAAGGGGGTACGGGTTTGAAACCTGCCCTATTATCTAAGTTGGGTCAAATGATGGCCACGTGCCAATTTTTTTCTAGATCGGCCAAGCAGTTAACACATAAGTTAAAAAGGGACGGGGTTGGGGGAGGAAAGGTTGATGGAGTAAGGGGAAGGGGAAGAGGGTAGGGGTTTGAAATCTACTCTGTTATCTAAGTTGGGTCAAATGATGAACATATGACAAATATTATCTAGATAGGGTTTCAAGCACTTATCACATAAGTTACAAAGAGTAGGGGGAACGGGGATGGAGGAAGGGTAAGGGGAAGGGGGTACGGGTTTGACACCTATCCTATGATCTAAGTTGTGTCAAATGTTGGACACGTGCCAAAATTTTTCTAGACTGGTCAAGCAGTTGCCACATAAGTTACAAAGGGAAGGAGGAATGGGGAAGGGGAAGGGGAAGGGGAAGGGGAAGGGAAGGGGGCACTGGTTTGAAACCTATCCATATATCAAGTTGCGTCAAACGGTGGCCACGTGCCAAATTTTGTCTAGTTTCTATAGTGCACAAACATACAAACATTCACTTTATATATATATATATATATATATATATATATATATATATATATATATATATATATATATATATGCATATATAATTTACAGGATAAAATATATATATATATATATATATATATATATATATATATATATATATATATATATATATATATACTGGGTGTGTGTGTGTACAGAGAATACAGCATACGATACTTGCCGTTATATGCACTGAAGTAGCAAAACTTGTTTAAAAGACGATAAGCTAATGTAGTTATGCATAAATGTTGAAATTCCCGCATTCATATTATCCAGCTTCGAACCATTTTCAAACAGCTGTGATCAGTGTACAACTCGTAAGGGAAGCATTCTCATAACCCGGTGGAAATCGAAAGCCTAAATATTCCCAAACCCGAACAGTGCATTGCTTTCCTGGTACCATCTTGCTCTTTTGATGTCTTGAGCAAACCCTTCCTGTCTCTCAGGGAACGGGTTTTCGCAGTTCTGGTCCCTTGCCATCAAAGTGTCCTTTGAAGTCGCTGCGGCAACTGCATACATGAAC
>NC_089744.1:14417500-14445000 GCF_040412425.1 Macrobrachium rosenbergii
ACACATCCATAGGAAATGATATGGAATGGATCTGTAGATGTAATGCACAGAGAATTCAGATTTAGGTTCTCTAAAGTTAGCTTTATTTTGATGTCTATTTTATTCTGGTCAGTGGGATTACAGCCAGTACCATCTAATACTTCTCCAATTTCATACAATTAGTAGCTTTTGGAACAAAAATATGTTGATTTTATGACAAAAGTTACCCAAGCCATATTGCTGCACAACTAAAGAGACAATCTTGTTAATGTCATTTGCTCCAGATAATACGTTCTTTCATTTGTTGATCATTATTCTTCTGTCTATGAAGTTTTTTCAAAGTGGTGCTTTTCGATTTCCTTGTAATGGCTGTTTGATCTTGACTACTGCTAAAATATATCTAGTGAAATAGGATATTCCCATTGTCCCCTTGGCGACTGTGCCTCTAAAGCCCGCGTAAGTTACTTGTTTCAAAGAGCACGAGCACCCACATTCTTTTGAGAGGCCTGATACTGAGCTGACCAGTACCAGAATACCTCGTCTCTGGTGCACCTCATGTGGTGCACTAAAAGTTTTACTAAAGGGTGTTTACAGCGTCCTTTCGGCCCCGAGCTGCGCCGCTTTATTTCTTCGGTCTTGCTGTCCAACCTCTCTAACAATTACTTTTTAGTGCAACTGTATATAGGGCTTTCTCTCAATTCCATCTTTAGATCCTTGTACTGTGTATAATTCATTTTCTGGATCTCTTAATCTTGCTATCCAACCACTTCAACTTTCTCGTTTCTTTATCTTAATCGCTGAATGGCCGAAGGTGCTACAGCGTCTCCCTTGACGGCCTGAATTTAGCAAATCATTCACTCAGTCTTCCCATTTAACGCAATATTACAGAAGTTTTCATAGCACTGTTACTCTTGCCGATCCTCGAGAGAATAAGGAAAGCGGAAATATTACTGAGAAGAATCGAGTCTATTTTTTTTTTTCTTCTTCTTCTTTTGCCGTTCTCTGTCTTATGAGATGAAGACACTTAATCCTCTTGAAACTTGCTCAGAATTATTTCTGTATCATATCTAAGATTATGTAAGGTAGAATTAGTTTTCATTTGCCAGTATAAGTTTTTTTCACCGAATACAATTAGACTGCTCCTCTGTCTCAGATAACCGTTCTTTTTTTCGTTCTGCAAGTTGATGTTGCAGGTTCAGATAATTTTACCTTGTATTTAAACACTCATTTCATCGTGCTTTATTATACCTTTTCTTACAAATATAATTTAGAAAATTAATGGGCATTATAATGTTCTTAATCTGACTGAAGGTAGAGCACAAGTCAGGATAATAACGTAGAAAAAATATGGGATGATAGCCGAGGAAAACATCCACTGACCGAGAAGCCTAAACAGGGATTACTCTGTTAAAAGCAAATCGAAGACGTGAAAGTAAGGAGAAAGGAGAAGGAAAGAGGAGGAGAAGACACGAGATAAAGAGAAGAGTAAAGAGGGAAAGTGGGAGAAAGCAAATGAAGGCAGAAGACTCCTGTGTTATACTGGAGCGATAATATTTGCATATCTTTCTGTTACTTTGATTGCTTTTCAGGACTCAACGACCCTTTTCCAGAATCTGACTAAGTCTCATATCCTTATATTGCTTCTGAAATATAATTTTTTATATATATATATATATATATATATATATATATATATATATATATATATATATATATATATATATATATATATATATATATATATATATATATATATATATATATATATATATATATATATATATATATATATATATATATATATATATATATATATGTGTGTGTGTGTGTGTGTATTTAGTCAAGGCCACAGGAAAAGTAAAAGAAGGAGTACCAAGCGTTTTCGTGTTCTTTCAACACATTTTCAAGGCACAATGGAAGAACACGAAAGCGCTTGGTACTCCTTTTATTTTTCCTGAGGCCTTGGCTAAATATATTGTCACTTATTTATTTAGTGATATATATATATATATATATATATATATATATATATATATATATATATATATATATATATATATATATATATATATATGTTGTCGAAAATGTTTGTCTTTTTAGACATTTCTTCTCTTCTTTTTATGTTTCTTCGACTTCTCTTGTTTTTGCCTTCTACCCCTATGTTTTAGCCCTAAGTCCAATTGTAATACAGGGCAGTATTCAAATCCCGGATAAGTCCCTCGAAATTGCTTTAACCCTTTCGGAAACCCCTGCTGGAAATTCCAATGGCGTATGACGCATACGACCGCGCGGCTCCTTAGAAAGTACACGATCTTATTTAATCTCATCTCTCTCTCTCTCTCTCTCTCTCTCTCTCTCTCTCTCTCTCTCTCTCTCTCTCTCTCTCATGAATACAGATGCTGTGATCCACTGGAGAGGAGCTTAGGTCCGTAGAGTAGCGGTGCTTCCAGCTGGGCCTACCAGAAGAAAAGGTCTCAAACTGAGCCTGTCAGGCGATCCGCTCCGATCTCCGCAGGCGAGACAAAATTGAAAATCATCACTAACCTATTTTTTTACTTTATTAATTTCGACCCTAGTTCTAGTGTACTTGGGGTTTTCCGCCAACTTCCTTTTATTCTTAAAATTTATTATTTCTTTTCACATGTATATTATCTAAACATAAGGCATATTATTGTAAATTGTAAAATAACTTTTCTCCAGTTCCCTTTACCACAAGTAAATTAAATTCTTATACATATTAAAAATGGCTCTTAAATTTTTCTTGAGTACTTCTTATTCAGTTTCTGTAGTTAGTTCATATTCATAGGTAAAGATGGATCAAAATTTCTGGTATCTCAAATTTGTTGATATTCTGAGACTGAAGTAACACGGATTCAAACCCCGTGCAGTAATTGATAAGAATGTATAATGCGTAAATGATGAATAATTCATTTGAACTCTGCCCTAAATGGTAAATGGATAAAGCACAGTTACAGGTATCATGAAGAAGAAAGCTCGTAAATGCATGTCTTCATCACACATACACAGACACACATATATGTATATATATATATATATATGTATATATATATATATATATATATATATATATATATATATATATATATATATATATATATATATATATATATATATATATATATATATATATATATATATATATATATATATATATATATATATATATATATACATATATATATATATATATATATATATATATATATATATTCGTGTGTGTCGTCTTAACAGAGACATCTTTGTAGAAGAGCAACAATTACTTGCCGCATTCATACTTGAACTACTGAACAATGGGTAAACATATGCAGAAAACGTCCACAGTATTAACTGCTTCGTATAAATGCAGAGGACTTGGAAAATCAGCCCTCTGAACCCGTCTTTATATACTACGCTATTCACTACGCCATGCACAAACTCTTCCTTATCCTAGGGCTCTCCCATTTCAACCGTTCTTTCACTTCATCTGTAGGGCACTTCCTAGGTCTTCCTCGCGCCCTTTCTCTAAGCACTTCTGGATAATATATCTTGTAATCAATCAGTTTTCTGCCATTCTTTCTATATAATCAGACTTTTCAAAAAATATTCCCCTCTATCACTATCCCACAGAACCCTTTTAGTCATTTTTTCTCCATATTTCTCTCAAATTCAATATTTCGTATGTCACATATACGTTGCAAGCAATTCGTTTTTATAGTTCCGACCTTTTCCTTTTCATTTACATTCAACGTCTGCCCTGCACTTCCATAAAGGAGAGTTAGCCTAACAATCCTTCTGCATATTCTATAAACACTCTAAGTCTCTTCCCAGTCTTTGACAAACGTTAAGAATCTTTTAACTGTGAAGAATATAAAATGAGTTTATGAGAGTTACTTAGTGAAACTGATGCAGCCCTTAGGCTCTCTGGAAGTGTAAGGCTCACACATCTCACTGAATTAGCCTTTCAGAGCATGTGACCAATATTTCTTGGGAGGTGATAACCTAATAGAAATGCCATCTCTATATCTGTCACCTGACTTTCGCTGAAAATCGTATATTCCTCTTATTCCTCAGAACCAGCCACTTTCAGACCCAGCTCTTATCAGAAAAATCGTTTACTCCCATTCTTTCCCATTTCTGGTCTATTTGCCTGTACTTTTTCGCCTATCATGTTCAGTCGTACCAGTACAGTCTCTTTAACTCGTCCAATGGTCCCTAGTGCATACAAGCACTACCTCATCCTTACTGCAGCACGCAGCACCTTTCCCCCTTGCTAACCCTGCGAGCGCTGCCCTAACCCTTTTATGTTATAAATAAATAAATAAATAAATAAATAAATATGTATATATATATATATATATATATATATATATATATATATATATATATATATATATATATATATATATATCAATTTGGGGTGGTCATCAGAGAAGTACATCCTTCTGGTTTCAGCAAGTCTTTATGAATGGTGTTGTTGGTCCTACTGTGTTTCTTCTCAACCTCAGAGACACGCCCTAGAACATCCCACAAAGCTAGCAGTCATAAGCCAAGCTATATACCACTCACCAAGGCATGGTTTTGCTGAATACAGTTTGCTTCTCCACAGTAGAAACTAAAGCACAATGCTACGTTGGAGGGTAAGGGTCTAGAATAAAATAGAATATAGACTTTAGGCCAAAGGCCAAACGCTGGGACCTATGAGGTCATTCACCGCTAAAACTGAAATTACCAGTAAAAAAGCTTAAAAGGTGTAACAGGAGGGGAAAACTCGCAGTTGCACTAAGAATCACTTGTTAGGAGAGGGTGGAAAGTAAGAAAAAAGAAAAGGAGCATGCACAGAGGTACAGTGATAGGAATAAAATGGGTTGCAGCTAGGGTTCGAAGGGATGCTGCAAAGAACCTTAAGTAATGCCTAAAGTGACCTGCATGAGGTGCACTGAAGGCACTAGCCCCCTATGGTGGGGAGTAAGGGTCTAACCAGCTCCAGCAAGCTAAGGTAAGGGACTAACCAGCTCTAGCAAGCTAAGGTAAGGATCTAACCAGCTCTAGCAAGCTAAGGTAAGGGTCTAACCAGCTCTAGCAAGCTAAGGTAATTGTCTAACCAGCTCCAGCAAGCTAAGGTAAGGGTCTAACCAGCTCTATCAAGCTAAGGTAAGGGTCTAACCAGCTCTAGCAAGCTAAGGTAAGGGTCTAACCAGCTCTAGCAAGCAAAGGTAAGAATCTAACCAGCTCTAGCAAGATGTATCTGAATTAGTCGAATTTCTGCATACGTGAGAGGGAACAGAATTATACCTTTCGTTGTGGAGTGTTTTAGCTTAATCCCACCCCAGTCCAACATGCACGAGTTCAGATCTCCCCACCAGCAGCTGTGGTTTCTGGTTCCGAACTTTCATTAAGTATGTCCAAAAATTGTGAAGAAATCGAGAATTTAAGAGGTCACTGTTACTATTACAAATATATATACAGCTATTAAGACCGACTAATAAGTTCTATGTATACGTTTCACCCTAAAAAGCTTTCTAAATTATACACCGATGCTACGAAGGTGAGAATGGCTTTAATCCAAGTTTATTCCAGCTTCAGCAAAATTTATGTAAATTAATGCATGTAATGTAAAGCAATGTCTATAAAGTAAAGTAGACACATGTACTGTATGTATGAGCAGGAATGAACTTAATATCCTTCTTTGTGGCAGAGTCGTTCACCACAACACCCAATGTGTATGTGTTTGTATATGTCTGTGAACTAGTAATTATTTTATTTCAAATTTTCTTATAATTTATCAAATAAGTTCTTACTTTCCGTTTTATTTCATCATACGAAATATTCATAGCTAGTTATAAAGGGATAGTAAGTGGAGTGATGGAGTTATAGGAAAGGAGTGACCTCACCATCCGGGATGTGGGTGAGTGCACAGGAGTTCAATACGCTAACGGTGAGCCATCTGTGTGGCCTTAAGACGCTGCTGGCATTTTGGAAATTACTTCTTAAAGGGTTCATCCGTGATCTAGTTTACGTGTGAATGTAACAATAATCATCGTATTTTCCTTTCTTGGGAATCACAACTATTAGATGAAATGGCTTATTACAAAAAAAAAAAAACTGTAGTATTATTTATTCTCTAAGAATCGACTATAACAATCTCTAAATAACTTGAACACGAGTAATACGAAACCCACATCTCTCATTTCCTGCTTTTGATGACGCGTAGCAAATACTTTCTACCTCCTGTAAAACGAGAAGTCTCTGTTGTGGTCGCTTAGTATCAAAGATCCCTTTGAAGTAGCGACAACCATTGTATACAAGAGGAGTCGCAAGCTTGGAGGCCCCTCTCCCACTTAGCATCTCTCCGCCAGAAGCTAATTGGCTCAGCGTTCTGGTGTCAGCCTGCCAAACCTTCAGAGGTGGAAAATGAAGTATTTTCCTTTGTTGTCCGGCTACGTTCATTGTGAATATTTGTTTGAGTGAATGGACTGACAGTTGGCTTTATGTTGAATTGGATGAGATTATGGGTGTTATTAGGTTTTAGTTTTCAATACAAAATAGACCTATTTAATAGACATGATAATTATGGTAACTAAAGAATACCTCAGAATTTTGATAACTACACTATATGTTTTTCACGAATACTTGCTGGGTGGAAATACCTTCAAGTTTCGGCATAGGTGCTCCTGACACATGTGTACCTAGCTCAGTTAGATGTGTATAGATAAAAAAAATTTTTTTTAAGTAAATCATGCAGTGTGTGTGTGTTTTTCTTTTATACTAGACCCGAGTGTCATTTTTTGTGCATGTAATTTGCAACTACTGGGAGATGATTGTGCCACGGTACTCTGAAACTGTCAAATCCTTCCGTGGTCCTATTGTGTTATCAGTTTCAACGTCCGATCTTCACAATTATAAAAGTTATTGAAGTTCAATATTTTGAGAAGACTAGGAATAAAAACAAAAGCGATACGAATAATACCATTATCGCTCTGCACAGTATATGGTAGATAATATTAAGTTGAGTATATGCATTTCTAGTTCGAAAATGAAGAAATGTTCTAAATTACTAATTTCTTAGGTTGCTATTTTATTGGTTAATCTTGATAAATAATTGACCACATGTTCGAGATATAGTTGCACTAAACTTACATGCTTGCCCAAGCAATCGTAAGAGTGTGTGCGTGTTTCGGTTTGTGAATGCATGTCTGCATCGTTAGTAATTCTACGCACATGCACACGCGCAAACGCACACACGCACAGAACCCTCTCTCCATGCATTAACCGTCTGATTATTAATATTCTCTCGTTAGGGTCTCTTAACGCTTGGGGATTCATAACATAGGTTTTGTTTTAGAAAACGACCATGACCCCAGCCTGACCTTTTTCGTGTAACAGGATTTGGTACAACGATGAGTGCCAATTAAGGAATGGAAGCGGGATGTGTTATTTAACAGGTACGCCGAGTGACTCCCAGCTGAGTTCAGATATAAATGCCTCTCTTTGTGTGCTGTCAGCCAGTCAACGTCCACTCATTTCAAGACAATTAATCCCTTTGTTTTGGTATCAAAACAATTATCGTATCCTTTGCTCCTTAGAGCTTAATTTTGCTCGCAACCTGTGATCACTGTTTTATCTGATGTGACTCCGGAGTCGGCAAGATCTGATTTGAATTTTTAATTCGCATTTGCGTATGCGGTAACGCATGCGCGTAGAGAGATGCGTTTGCGTGATTGTAGGACATGTGTAGGTGTACTGTATTTTTACGGATATTGTTGCTCCTTAATAATCAAGTATGATGTGAATATCCTTACACCTACACACAGACATATACATACATATATACTGTATATGTGTATGTATATATATATATATATATATATATATACGAGTATATACTGAAAGAGAGAGAGAGAGAGAGAGAGAGAGAGAGAGATGAAAACAAACTGACAAAAGAAAATCCTTGATAACGACTCTTTTAAATCGGCGTAGTTGAGCCAACCATGGTGTACCTACTGAAAAAAAAAAAGTCTATTTCTGCATTGGCTGTAATACCTTGGATAACAGCTTAAGCCAAGTTACAGGAAGAGCGCTCTATGCATCGATGCACACCAATTAAAAGTTGAAAAAGGAAGTAGAGAGAGAGACTGACAGACAGACAGACAGACGGACAGATGGACAGACAGACAGAAAAAAAAGAGTTTATGGGAAAAGTTTCCCACGTGTAATTATTTTCAGCATCACCTTTTACTAAAAAAAAAAGATGGTTAGCGTCTGGTCTCCTTGATAATTTCGACTTAATAACGGGCGAGAGTATGAGAGAAAGGCAAACGCGTGAGGCCTTTGTAAAAATTTCCTGCTTTGATACAGCGTTTGAAAACAAAAAGAAATATTTTCCAGCGATATTTTTTGTGTCTACAGTTCATGCTGGACGTTGGTATCCCATGCATGAAAACAAGGTTATTTTTGTGCGATACACAATGAATAGGCTTTGAATGTTGAAAATATATGCTCTGCTGGAAATCAGTTTTTGGAGAAGCGACTAATGGTTCAGTTTTTCTCTTCCTCTCTCTCTATCCTCTGGTCTCTCATTTGAAAGACCTGGGTTCTGATCCTGATGTGAGTCAGAAATTTATATATATATATATATATATATATATATATATATATATATATATATATATATATATATATATATATATATATATATACATGACTGTTCACATGTGTACATGTGTGTAATTCCCAAAAACCAGAAGTTGTCTGCACATTACGTATGTAATCACCGTAGCTACACCAGTTCTGCAGTGAAACTACAATGCAATGTAAAAGCCAGTTGGGCCAAAAATTATACGATAAAAAGAAGAATCTGTACAAAAAGTTCAGATTATGACGGAAATTTGACAAGATCCTGCGAAGGTCCAGATGGCCGCAATGGAATAATTCCATAGACGATGTGGGGCTGGAAACTCATGCCCTGCCATTTTGGACCTTTTACGCTAAGCAGAGAGGCAAAGATTCTATAACTTTTTTTTTCTTCGGTATCCTGCAGAGGTGAATTGCGATTGTTACTGGACTGAATTGAATATAGAATTTAGGCCAAAGGCCAAGCACTGGGACTGTTGCTGGCCTCAGAATGATCCCATCTGTCGTTTGGGGACATGTCTTCACATCAAGGGATCCATACATAAGCCGCATGGTCACACATATAATGACGCTCACACCCCCGAGCACACGCACACATACATCGCACAAACACATACACACACACCACGTTCACATACATACATAGATGCATACATACACACACACACACACACACACACACACACACACATATATATATATATATATATATATATATATATATATATATATATATATATATATATATATATATATATATATATATATATTTTACTAAAGGACCTCATTCAAACTGGATGGTATTTAATGGATTTTTATTCAAAAAGTTACAAGCTTTCTTGGACAAACAGTCCACATTATCAAGTATCCGTACAATGAGCAAACATAGTATGCTGTATTTATATCTGTGTGCTGGGTACTTTTAATCCTATAATCGCCTAGCTCTTCCTGTGTGACCTCCACCCTCTCTTGACCTTGGTCTTTCTCTGTTGTTTGCATGAACAAACAACATCTGCAGAACATAAGGCATTATAATCAGACGTCGGCAGTTGCCAAACACTGTTGGGAAAATGATCACAGAATAGACTGGGAAAATATGAGTTTTCTGTACAGGAACACCAACAAAACATCTAGACTGGTTGTAGAGAACGCCTTCATAACTTGCGCCAACAACACGATGGCAGGGAACACCGGAAACGGCTTTGAAGACAGCATATCTAGAAAATCATATTCCACAGTAGCAAGGAAACGAAGAAAAACGCAAGAGAACGCTGGAAAACGGACATCTGGAACCAGGGATCAGAGAAAGACCAAGGTCAAGAGAGGGTGGAGGTCACACAGGAAGAGCTAGGCGATTATAGAATTAAAAGTACCCAGCACACAGATATAAATACAGCCAGGACTATGTGTTTGCTCATTGTACGGATACTTGATAATGTGGACTGTTTGTCCAAGAAAGCTTGTAACTTTTGAATAAAAACTCCATTAAATACCATCCAGTTTGAATGAGGTCCTTTAGTAATTCTACTAATGCACAGAACAATTGTGTATGTGATAAAGTTAATATATATATATATATATATATATAAATATATATATATATATATATATATATAATATATATATATTAATCGTAAGTCAAGGTGCGGGTGCATCATTAAAATGTGACCTTTTTTTGTTTCTCGTTGGGCCAACGAGATCACTGTGAGTAGATATATTGGTATAATTTAGTGTGAACTGTTCATTTATATTATAATACAACACAATATGAATATAATTTCCTTCGAGGGGAAACGCAATCATATCTTACATTTTCTCCTGAATTGTATAACACATATATTTTTAAATTAATTGTTTTAGATTACCGAGCTTTCAAGAGGATCTGAAATTTATTGACGAAGTAGCAAGCGCTTGCTTTAATATTCATAACGATTTGATTTTACCTTTTAAAATGCTGCATAAATAACAGTGTTGTTGTTCCCTTTCTCTTGTGGGAGAGATTCACTCGTGTACTTGGAATCGAAACAAGCTTTCATAAATAATTCTTTTGTTTACGTACATCTGTGCACATGAATAACAAGTATAATAAACTCTCCCGACTGAAAATGTAAAGGAGTTTCGAAACCCACCAATGGTACTCACATATTCAAGAAATTAATACCACTAAATTTGCCAGTGTGTGAGATCCTGAGAGGTTTCACAGGATTTGTCAATAAAATGAGAGAATAAAGTCAGTTGGATGAAACTATTGTGACTTCGGGTCCATGAATTATTTTGAAGGCTGTACGTTGGTATTATGTATATTGGTATTATGTATATGTGTAATATGTCTATAAATGCTTTCTCTTAATTGTGCGTTTAGTAACATCCGAAGATGTAACTAAGGTGTCAGTTAAGCTGTCCTAGTGCCTGCGTTCTTCGTTCGTTTTCTTTGTAAAACACTTTTCTCTCTCAATGACAAACAGGCTGTTTTTCTACACAGATTTATTCTGTTAAGGCTTCATTCTTACCCCTTTCCTTTTCTTCCACTTTTTCCTTTGTAAAGCGTGTGTCCCTTAATTTACGGATAAATGTTTGTATGTGCGTTTTTTATTATACGTATATGGTTCGTTAATACCCTTTTACCGTACTTACCCGCTTTAAAATGCGTCTTTTCTGCCTAAAACCTAAAGTCCTTTCTTATTGAAAGTAATTTCTCTGACTCATAAAACATTAAACTTTTGTTTTTACCTGTGAGGGTGTACATTTCTTACAATGATGACAAACGAAATATTATTTTTGGCTCTGTAAAAACGAGAAACCATTACTTTTTGGGTGTTATTACTCACCTTTACAGAAAGGTAATTTAGCGGATAAGTGGGCAATATAAATGCGCATTTATCGAGCTGATGGAAAAAACAAACCGCTTAGTCTCCATTCGTCCCATTTCGCTTTCATAAAAGTCCTCTATTTAAAAGCAGACTGAAATTTGGCGAACGTCCCGAAATCCCTCTAATTTGGCAATGCGTAACCATTAGCGAATTGGATATTTTCCCCGGCGTATTTACTCAGATCCCGTGAAAAATGAGATTCATCCGATATTGCCATTAAATCCATTGTACAACATCACGACTATTATGAATATAAATTGTCCCCATGTCCCGACGTAGTTTATTCAAAAGCGTTTGTAGTCGGAAATACGGTTTCATTTGCTGCCTTCACCGTCGGACAGCCGGCTATTAAATGCTTCGATGTCGTAACATTGCTCCTCTCCTGAAACCTGCTCTTCAATGGCTCTCTTTGAATCAAGCCAGTATTCTACTGCCATTGTAATGTCCTCACTTGAAATCGTGACATTTTATTAATGAATGACATGACCTGTAATGTAATATGCTATCAAAGAGACGGCAGTTTTAGAGGGTTACTCAGATCGAATGCAAATCCATTATGGAGCGAATTTCCGGGTCATTAGAGAAAAAATATTGGTCTCTAATCAACCAATCCAGTTAATCCTCATTTCCATTTGTCTCGATTATCGAATACGAAATTAGACTCAGCAGGATTTTTCTTCCTCTTAGAAATGATTTGCGGGAGTATATCATTCTTCACGCCCGCGGCTTCCAAAAAAACAATAGAATCAAGTGCAATATTTCTGAAAAATAAAAGATAAAAAAATCCTTGCCAAATATGTTACTTTTGACACACTGGCTTTGTCTAGCAGAGTCGAATTTATTCTTTCCTTTTTGGAAAATTCGTTCGCAGGAATCAATTATTCTTTAAAGATTACCTTCGCTGCGTACAAGAGAATGAACTATAATTTGGCTCCAAACCCCCTGATTGTTATTCAGTTTTAATTCGCTTTCTTTTATGGGCGTAATCTTAGCGCTTGAGAGATTCGACACCTAAATGGTTCTCTCTCGGCGTCATCATCATGATTATTTTCACTGATTAGATCTACGTCGTTGCTAATATTCCTCCATCACCGGTAAAAAAATTCTCTCCGCTCGTACTTGGTCCGAGAATTAATATTTAAAAAGGAAACCGATAAACGAGGCAAGGGGAAAAAAACATGTAGAACGCATCGCCAATCGATTAACATCGTAACTCATATCATAAAAGGCGCGAACAAATAACAGGTTTCACGCTACGTAATGACCGTGACGAACAACTGCCACGCGAATTGCGCTCTCACACCTACCATATAATTCCCTGTTATTATGCCCTTACTGGTATGTACACTGGACGGATGGGTTGCAGGTACTACAAGACTATAGTGATTGTGAAGGCAACAAGTAACGAGTAAAGTTAATCCTCTGCTAATATATATATATATATATATATATATATATATATATATATATATATATATATATATATATATATATATATATATATATATATATACAGTATATATATGGTGTGTGTGCACAAATGTATGGGCTCACGTTTGCTTTGGTGCTTGGTTCGTCCCAGAATTATCACCAATCAGTCCATCCTCTTATGAATGAGTACCTGTGTCTGATGGAATCGTGGAAAAGGGCGAGGGGACAGCAGCCTCACCAATAAGAATTGCTTTGGAAACGGAAGGCTGTAACCTTTTAGCACCGGCTCTTTTAGAGGAAGAACGAGCATATGATATAATATATATATATATATATATATATATATATATATATATATATATATATATATATATATATATATATATATATATATATATATATATATATATATATTTATATATATATATATATATATATATATATATACTATATATATATATATATATATATATATATATATATATATTTATATATATATATATATATATATATATATATATATATATATATATATATATATATATATATATATATATATATATGTGTGTATAGTATAAATATTTGTGTTTAAAGAACGAGAAAAGAGGAAATTATTTAATATGTGGTAAGTTATGTTGGTAAATCATGTGATTTTTTTTATTTTACTATCACGTTAGATAGTAAGACCATATAATTCTCAAAGCTTTAAGAGTTATGGACATTTTTTTTTGCTATAAATGATTCAATGATAACTGCTGCAAGGACTCAATTATCTATCTCATATTGTATTATCTTCTGAAATAGAGACACAACTAAAAGAAAATGGTGTGACATTTTATCGTACAGGTTAAAGGTAACGTTAATTTAATTATTCAAGCTGGATAATTACATACAGAAGTCTGTATGTAACTGGTCACCTGAATGCAAAATATGATACAGATAACCACTATAAATTAGGAAAATATTTGTAATTAAGCATACGATACTGAAGAATCAGTGTCCTAAGGTGAGACTAAAAATAACTTTGATTCTGGAAAGAGGACCTCAAGTCGACACCGGACTAAAACTACTTTTAGAAGGAGTAAAAGTCTCTTGAAATCTTAAATGGAATTTAAGTAATGTTAATCATAAGCGGTATGATAAAGAAGGGTTTTGGTTTTCGTTTTTATCTAGAAGCCAAATAAAGTGTACCAGATAGCACTCAGAATAAAATTAAGAGTATTCCAAAAATGGTATGAATGGGCATTTTGTCATCATGTGACTAATTCAGCCATGCGCGACTGTATTTACAAATGTATTTATGTATATTTTGAGGTGCCACGCATACAGCGCTAAACATTTTGTTAAAACTTTCCTGACGAGAAAATAAGTTTTCCTTGTTGACTAAATCTGTCTAGTAACGTGGTCATTTCTTCATAGGAATAACTTAAAACTTTCGTTTTTAACCAGAACACAAAATGGAGAGAAAGAAAATGGGAAGGAAGTCGTAATTTATTTAGGCTCAGGGAAATAAATTGCTTCTGCGGGTAATGAAAATAAACGACGACACAAAATAGTCTGCTTTATGTTTTTGGCTTCAAATAAGCCATTTCTGTCACTAAACTCTTCGTTTCGTTGAAAATCACGAACTAACTTTGAATCTGACAAAATGACCGGATGAAATACTGATTTTTTGTTCGAAAGCAATAATTCCGTATTAGGCCGGAACCAATAATTCCATGGAGATTCTTTTATTGCGATCTGGTGACTGATCAAGGATTTTTGTTTTACTGAACTCGGGCATAAATCACATAAACGTACTCTCGTGACCCGGTAGTTACACTAATTGAAATACAAGAGAGCTTTGTATGCTTTATTTTTTTTATTTATTTACTTTTTAACTTTTGCTGTCCGTATTTTTGTGTTTATTCTGTTTTCATTTCTGAAATTACTCGTTTTTTTTATTGGTTAAGCATATGCCTTACAATGGGACTGTCCTGTTGTTTTCCTTTCTCTAATTAGTCTTCTGTCATGGTCCCTTTTGAGTAAATTGATTCGGTCTTTCATAGAACACGACAGCTTTTTAAAACCATGACCTAGTGACTTTTTACATGCCCTGTTGCAAAAACTTTGTTTCTTTGAACAATAACCTTGTACTGTAACACACTGTGCTCACGTAGCATACATTGAGATATCACCAGTCTCTCCATCTTCTCTATTTCCTGATTATCATTATTATTAAATGATGTTATAAAAAGCAATCATTACGCGTTTGTTTCTGTCCTTTGTAGGCTGCTCAGATAGTCTCGCATATTATTGTACATGTGTGTATGTTTCTATACCATCGTTGGTGTTTACTTTTTGTTTCTTTGTGCTTTCTCAGATTATTATAGTATCTGGACTAATGAGATTCGGAAAGCTGCTCTCATGTGTTTTATTCAGCACAGTTTATTAGATTCATTTGAACTTTATCGTGGGAGAAAATGAAGCTATCCCTTCTATAAGTGGGGGCCGAATTCTTACAGAGTAGAGTATCATTTCTGCTGTTGATTTAAAAAATGATCATCACCCTATCCTTATATTAGTATCTAATGAAAAGCACACTACTTCCATAGGCAATGGAATACTGTCAGCTCAAATGACCTTCATTTGGAGTCATTAATAAAGGAACTGCTGTTTTTCAGCGAGTAAAGGATGAGGACATATTCCCATATTTAGACAATATCATAGTTGCTGGTCGTGCCCAGACTGAGCATGCCGAAAATCAATTGACATTCCTTAATGTTGCCAAGAAAATCCATATAATCTATGTTCTATATTAATGCCTTTACTTGTTGCGTCAACGATGGTCGAATTAAATTTAATCCAGATATGTTACACTGATTTCAAAAAACCAGCTCTCCTCTGAAAAGAGTATTTGAAGTGTTTGCTTATCATTCTATGCGGATTCCTAACTGATTTGACAAGATTCAACCTTTGTAGAATACCAAAACATTCCCAGTGGATGAAGCAACGAGGGGCACATTCAGCCTGCTATAGAAACAACTCATGAATACCACGTAAGATTCTACATTGTTTAATATAACGTTTCTGAGATGGCTATCTCAGCAATTCTAAACCAGGGTGGTATCCCCACTGTATTCATGTCCAAGACTTGTCAGGAGAGGGAACTGAATTACCCAGATGTAGAGAAAAGCAACTACAGTCTTCGTAGAAGAGGGCCACAAGTGGGATGTTAAACCCCAGAAAATGAATCAAGATAAAACATAATAAAATTCAAGAATGGAGAATGAACTTTCATCTCAGTTCCACTATACAGTACACTCTACATTGACCAGGGATCTTTGGTAACTACTCTTTCTAGAGCATAGAGCGCGTAGATTCTTACATTCCGTTTTTAACAAATGTGAGGGAACATGTATTTTTTGTAGAATCTACAAAAAACTCAAGCCACAGTTCTACTCACCCACAGGAACTTTTATTAAGGCTATTTACCTCATGAAGCAGATCAGTACACATTTCAAGGGACTTTTGCCAACAAAATTCCATAACACTTACATACTCAGTATTATTAATAAATACTTACAATTCCCTTTGCATTTCCGCACGACCGAAATTCTTTCATCATTTTCCAGTAATTGAAGATGTATCTTTCTCAGAAAGGCAATGCAAGTAGCTGAATGACTCCATATCCTCCAAAAGGGAATGTGCAAGTAAAACGCTGTAATACCATTGGGAGGCTATTCATATAACTTGTCTAGCAGAAAAGCTATGGGAACTGGTACTTCCAAAAGTCCTATTTTCAATTAGATTGTCTATGTACATGCTTCAACAAATACAACTCAAAGCAAGTTTCTTAGGATTTCCAAGATATGCTACTAAAATGTTCCTTTATAAAGTGCTGCTTTTCTCTGCTTTTAGTTTTCTGTAAAAGAAAACTATTGAGATGGCTTTGTCTGTCCGTCCGTACTTTTTCTGTCCGCACTTTTTCTGTCCTTCCTCAGATCTTAAAAACTACTGAGGCTAGAGGGCTGCAAATTGGTATGTTGATCATCCACCCCCAAAACATCAAACATAACAAATTGCAGCCCTCTAGCTTCAGTGGTTTTTATTTTATTTAAGATTAAAATTAGACATGACCGTGGCTGAAAGTTTCATGGGCCGTGGCTGAGAGTTTCATACAGCATTTCTGCTGTACAGAAAACTTGATTGCGCCGAAGAAACTTGGGCTCATTTTTTACTTGTTTAGATTGCTTCCTGGAGGGTCTGCCACCAGGTGTCTGATTCAGTACAAATAGAAAAATCCTGAAGTTACCAAATATCTCTATAACACTAAAAATAAAAAATGTTTCAAAGATCTTTGCAAGTAAGAATTTATTTATAATTTGAGTAACTGCGGATAGGTTACACTCGGGAACAGTTTGTGGGATTTAAAGGAACTCCAGTTAGTGCGCTAGGATGGGACGCCCTCTTTAGCAGAGTGTTGGCATTCGGTTCACGAAGATTTCGTATTGAGACTAAACACATTCCAGTGAGAGTTTTCTCCATGTATTTTCCTTTCGGGATCTAGGTTCTCAGACGCTGAAATGATCCAAAAACTTGAATAAGTAGAAATTTAAGAGTTCCTTGTGGTGGATATAAATACATGTTTGTTTAGGTTCTGGTTGGCGTAGAAATTACAACTATATATTTAATTTTAACCAAAGAATTCCCATGACGTCGCTATAGTGAAGATGGGTTGATTTCAGGTGGTGTCACCATCTGATCTCAGTATTTACGTTTAAGTGAACCGAAGGACAAGATAAAAAATCAAATTTATTGTGTATGCAAAAACTCACTAACGCTTTCAAATTTTCATCTCCTTCGCCGCCACTTTCAATTAGCCATTCATTATCACCTCACCATTTTATTTACCTAGCGTTGTCAATATTCAATAATGAGAAGGTTCCACCATACATTTAAACCTCCCCTAACAAAGACCTTCCTTGTATGAGCTCCCTTAAACCTTTTCATCCTCCATTATCTAATTTCCCTTTTATCTTTATACGGAGGAATAAATCGCCCGGACCCATCTGTATCTATGAGCGACTTGGGGGTAATTACGGACAAAGATGAAGTGCCTCATTAACGGCGGTAAGACAGTTAACGAGGCTGTCTATGTAATTATTGCCTTGGAGACGCCTCTATGCCGCAAGGGAGTTAGCCAAGCGCTTATTAAAAGCAATTACACGGGTGATTAATTAAGGCCCTGTTGCCTTTACCTGTCCCGATCTTAGGTTTATTAAATGCTTTTCAAAAAGGGTTGACCTCGTTTCAGAAAAATGTAATAAAAAAATGAGTTTCCATTTTTGTCCGAGTTTATGTTCTGGGGTCAGTTCTCGTTAAGGGCGAGAGACCTATTACAGTTAATTACCTACCACTTTGAATATAAGACTTCGTTAGAGAGAACTATTCTGTTTTAAATTCTGCTAATACCTTACAGATTCATTCATCTTATTTTGATTTTTCACTCTCCGTTTGCTTTGCTTTAAACGTTGCGGTTTACGGGCATTACCCGGGTAGAGAGTGGAAAATCAGCCAGGTCGGATGGCCGTTCAATAACTATAGGCATGTTTGTCCTATCGTTACCTGAATTCCAAAGCGTGCGTCATCATTATTCCAAAGAGCCACGAGCACCATGACTCTTCTCTGCATTTCTTTATATTTATGTATATTTACATATTGGATTAAGTTGATATATCACACGATTAAGAAGTAAAGGATGTTCTCTCTTTCGTCTGGAAACGTCTCTCTCTGCCAGCATCTCATTCATTGTTTTGATCAAGAGGAACTTTGGGATTTTTGAGCGTAGAGAGAGCATCCGCTCGCCCGTGCCCAGGACTCGAACGTACGAGTAGGTCCCTCGCTGTAGGTCACGATGCCTATATAAGAGAGATATATTTCTATCAATTACAACATAATATATATATATATATATATATATATATATATATATATATATATATATATATATATACATATGCATTTGTGTGTGTATAATAAATATACATATACAGTATATATATATATATATATATATATATATATATATATATATATATATATATATATATATATGTATATATATACATATAATATATATATATATATATATATATATATATATATATATATATATATATATATATATATATATATGAGATATTTTGTCACCTAAGTATCAAACATAAAAGGCATGGGTTCGGATCTTGTCTGAGTCTGACACATTCAACACAGGTTCCCTTTAGGATCATTAAATACAGTCCTAAATGCACTATGTAGCTTATGTATAAATTTTCTAATATACAATGACAAGCCACGATTTTGACTAAATCACCAATATCATAGTTTTATTGGATGGCAGACGGTGCTGTTGAATATAGAATTTAGGCCAAAACCCAAGCACTGGGACCAATGAGGTCATTCAGTGCTGGAAAGGAGACTGACAGTAAATGTTTGATAGGTGTAACAGGAGGAACCAGTTGTTAGGAGAGGGTGGAAATTAAGATGAAAGAAAGAGAATGTGAAAGGAGGTACAATAAAAGGAACGAAAGGGGTTGCAGCTAGTGGCCGAAGGCAAGCTGCAAAGAATCTTAAGTAATGCCTACAGTGCACTGCATGAGGTGCACTGACGGCGCTACCCCCAACGGGAGACGGTGCTGTTAATCAAACCAAAATTGTACACATCTAACACACACTTCGGCACAACATCCGGGAGTATACATAGTGTTGTCAGTCACGGAATAAGATGAGTAACCTAAATCATAAAAAAATATGTTCTGCTCAAAGAAAAACCTTTAAAACTGGAAGGTGGACCAAAGAGACTCCTATGGTAAGACTGGCACCATTAGTAGAGAAATGTTAGTTAAAAAACGGTGGTCTACTTATAGTAATAAGAACTGAATCTGGATGCAGTAATCCTGGCTAGACTACTCAAGATCCCTAACATTTTTGAAACAAGCGGAATGCCAATGAATTTTCGTCTCTTCTTTGCGTAGGAAAACCAAGTAAACCTAAAGAAATATCGAAGGCTATCTGAGGACGTTGCCGTGTAAACTTCTTGCTTGGGAGCCCAAGTGAAGGTTGTAAGGTTTTATGCAATTAATGACGAGCGCCAAGTTAGACACAGAAGTAAAGGTGAACAATTAGTCTTCAGACTTGCAAAAGCTGTTTATCTTCACGGGGCATAAGGTAAAAAGAATTTTCTTTCTTGAATGTATAATGAGCGCAACCATTCAGGAATAATGCGGCAAAAATTTAAGAACAATGGAGAGACTTATTTCGTATATTTTATGGCAGATGCTAACGGATCCCTGAGGCTTGTTTCCTATTTAGGGATACGGGCGAGTTTTTATTTGCAAGAACATCAGAACACAATAAGGAGCGATAGAATTTGACCTGAAGGGCCAACTGCAATATGATCCTCCAAGGCGTAATTATAGAAATAGGTATGAATGTATGTATGTACGTGTGTATTGACTGGCATACATGTATTTACTTGAATTATTCATCTTACAATAACGCTATCGTTCATAGAAATTTTATGTGCGGTTGCCCTGATCGACGCATTCTGAAACAGAGAATTGCTATGATATGGTAGGCACTCATTTTGAATTGTCTCCATAAAAATCATAAGCACTTTCACAGTCACGTGTTACATCTCAAGCTATCTACTGGGAAGCGAGGAAAATGGAACAGATGAAAAATAATAATGAAATTTTGACTCCGGTTACGAAGAAACGGAGTGAAACAGAGATGGAACAGAAGAGGAAACTCAAGTAAGACGTTGCTCCAAAAATTAAAAGATAAAAAAAAAAAAAAAGGGCAAAGGCGGGACCTCTCCTGGTTTCTGGCTAAAGATGGCGTGGTTCCCACAGGAATTAGTTTCCGGGAATTGCATTGATCTATTTAAATTCTTTCCGAGGAGGAGACCGAGATACCGAGGCTGAGAACCGGACACCGAGATCCAGAGACTGAAATTCAAAGACCCAGATGCAAAGTAAAGAGTGATTACAGGCATTTGAGTAATGAGTTTCAGGGAGAGCGAACCCTTTGAAGGATGAGGAGGAACTTCAGTTCCTTTTTCTTTCTCTCTAGTTCTTGTAATTGTTGATGAAATTAAACTCCAGGTCAATGCGTTGTTGAGAAAAAAAAGTTTAAGAATTTTTTCTACTACGCATGCGCAGTATTAGATTTTAAGTCTTCTTTTATGCACGCTGAATGTTGGTGATCATGAACAGAATATGTTAGCAGACATAAATAACGATGGTGAAGTGAGCTTTATAAAAATGCATTATCATAAAGACTTTTGTGTAGAGAAACACTAACATATGCACATACACACGCACTTTACACACACACATATGTATATATATATATATATATATATATATATATATATATATATATATATATATATATATATATATATATATATATATATATATATATATATATATATATATATATATATATATATATATGCATACACATATATATATTTATATGTATATATGTGTGTACTCTATGTAATTTGCATATAGTACTGTCTAACATGTGTCTCAACTTCATATAAACTACTTGTATGTAGACAGAATGTATGTATGTATGTAGCTCTTTTGTTATAAAAATATATCTGATGACTAACTAATAAAAACCCAGTACATTTATTAGGGAATTTACCTGAAAGCTTAGATAACTGTCAGTTAATAAGGGGCGCCTTCGAGTGTGGGCGTGTCGATGTTATGTGGGAACATGTCAGCCTCAAGTTGAAAGAATTATACCTTTATTTCTTGTACTTATTATTACTGATATTTTTCATGCCTGTGGTGAATATGTAAATTCAAATTTGGATTCCATTTGTTTTTATTTTGTAAAGTAAGAAACTGTAAATATAATGCGCACAATATGTTGCATATACAGTATTAATAAATTATTTTTATTATTTCATTAGAACAAGTTCGGCTATTATTATATTTTCATAACTATAGTCCTACGTTTCCTTTGTAACGGATAACACAGTTTCATCCAAATATTCGTACTTCTTCAAGAAAAGAGACAACCCGACTAATCATTCTGCCAAGAGATTAATATCTGACACTGTCTAAGTCCCTCCTTATCAACTGGTTGAAAAGAGGCAACGTCATGCTTCAAAATGACTGCGTTTGTTTATTTTGTTACTATTGCAAAGTTTAACGAAACGAATAAGTAAAGGAAAGCAGTCTGTTTTTATCTGAACTGATCATATTGCTATTTCTATTGAAAATTTAGTTTTCCTCCTTCAAAAACTTTCCTATTAGAAAAGCCTAAAACTATGGACAGGTTTTGACTGAAAAGGCGATTTGAGACTGCCATCACTTAGCGGATCCAGTGGGGGGCACCTGGGCACGTGCCCCCCGCCCCCCATGAAAAATAATGACAAAATAATAATATTGAATATTTAGATAATAACATAAATGAGAAATATAAAAATGGGAAAAAATTTAAAATCTATTATAGAAATAATAATAGCATTTTTTTAAAATAATAATAATAATAACAATAATCTTAATGATAATATATATATTATATATATATACATATATGTATATATACATATATATTCATATATATATGTGTATATATACATATACTGTACATACATATATATATGTGTGTGTGTGTACGTATAATATGAAAATTGGTGGACCCCCCACGAGATTTTTCTGGATCCACTAGTGCTTACCCATTACATTTAGTGTAAAAATTATGATTAATCATTTTGGATAAAAAACGAGTATTTTAGATGTTATACTAACGAATATGCTGGTGACAATAATTCCTAGAGGAGTAAGATTTACAGTTTTACACAAGATTTTTTATACACCTCCTTATTTTCAGAACATTTCTTCTAGCTAAATCACCCTCTTGAGATGATGATGATGATGATGATTAAATTATTATTATTATTATTATTATTATTATTATTATTATTATTATTATTTATTCTTGTTGCTCTATACTCATTTGGTGAGCATAATCAGCACTGACCTCCCAAAAAAATTGGACGCATATCCAGAGGACATTTAAATAAACATCATCATTATCATTTTTGCCTCGGGGAATGAGCCGGGTTAAAAAAAGTAAATAAAACTGTTAATGTTCGTTTGTGACAAATTTTGCCTCGAGAATTATTGTGCAGTTTATTTCAGTACATAATTTTACATAATCACGTGGACCTCTAACGTGCACGTACCCACGCATGCGCTCTCACTTTAATTCAACCTGACATGCACGTCGATTTTGTACTATGCTATAATATCTGGTAGCCTGTGATTCATTCTTTGTGATTTATGCGTGCTTCCATTCGGGCAAAAAATATTGACATCTAATTAACATACAGAATTATTCTAGGTCATAAGATTTAATTACCTTTTAGTCCTTCGTTATCGTGCTGGCGAAAACACCGCTTTTTTTTTTTTTTTTTTTTTGCTCATGCAAATCAGTTTCATGATTGTCGCAGACTAGGTTTTATTGATCTATTCTTTCTTTATTTTCCAAATTTTTCAGGGTCGTAATGTCTGTTAAAAGAGCGAGTTCTTTAATCAGAAGTACCATTCTTAAAAAAACAAATAGTTTGTTAGCAAACCATCCATTATTTATATATATATATATATATATATATATATATATATATATATATATATATATATATATATATATATGTATGTATGTATGTATGTATGTATGTATATGGTATATATATGTGTGTGTATACAGTATATATATACATATATATATAAATGTATATATATACATATAAATATATACATATATATTATATATATACACACACAACCTGAATGTGGAAGCCCCAGCTAATGACGATCATACGTACACTTTGTATGTAACAAGAGTTCAGTGTACATGTATGTGTATACTATATTTGCTAAGTGAATTAATTGGAAATTATCAACTAATAAAACACCAGCTAACATTACAAAAAATACTGTAAAGTATGTTTTCTTTACTGAGCATTTTTTTAACAATTATTCTTGTATTTCAGGCTAATCCTAACGAGACTGTGAAGCAATGAAAAGATATAACTGAAACTTAATCTTGCCAACCTTAGAAAACAACAATAAAGAAAAAAGCCTCAATAGTTACAAATTTACAGTTAAAGGTATTTCATCGGCTGTACCTCCAAGATATGTGAGCTTACTGCATGTACTTGCCAACTTTGTTCTTCATTGTTGCTGCGATGATCCATAATGAAGATGATAAGGGTGGCACCATGGTTCAGTGAATTACCAGTGATGATGATTAAACGATGCAGTGGGTGATCAGAATCATCATCTTGTGAAGATGGAGAGAACAGAGCTGGTGAAAATGACGATGGCTGGACGGCACCAGAAGTGGATAATGATGACTGATGGGGATCGTTGATATACAGGAACCGATTTTTCTCATTTTTTGGGGAACGATACTATGATAGACAGTTGCTGATTTGCTGATTCATCAAATATGAACCAGGAAGATTTCAATAATTTCATTATTATTCATGTCACTTAATACTGCATTTGTCAGTCGAAACTCTGCCCAACTTTCCAAAAGTGCACTTTTTTTGTTCAGCTTGAGTTTCTTGTCTGTCCTCATCTTCTTATGTAGATGATTTAACAGGGTGTTCCAACTCTCGTAAAAATTTCAGTGATAGTGTATGTGGCCTTGCACATCTTCCTCTTGTATACCATCTTTAACTTTACATTAATCCCTTGTGATAAATGCCAACATCTTCTCCTTTGTAGCTCCTAACATTCCCAGTTTTTTTTTTTTTCCTCCCTCGATTAATGTGTAATCTATTTAGTTTCTTTAACTGCCCTCTGGAGAAATCTAAGTGTATCTATGGATGTTCTCTTGCAGGAACAGTGTACCTCCAATTACCAAATAATTTCCAGGAAAGGTACTGATAAATTACACCTCATTTCCGTTTGCATTCTCTTCCAGGCATTCCTTACTCATTACATGTCTAGTATACAGACCAACTTTTGCATTCATACCACCAACAATAATTTTCACATTATCTTCAAGGTATTTAAATTATAACATTCTGTAGTTCAATATAAGATTATTCTTTTTCTTTGGAGAGTTCGTTCGGTGGTACATAATAGACTATAATACTTACATTGCACTGTTTTGATTTAAATATTGCCAGCAGTAATCTAATGCTCACTGCTCCCAAGGAATATGCACAGTGTAAAACAAGGGAGCCAGCGTTAGTTATCGACGAAGTCGTTATTTTACTGATGCGCAAATCGCAATTGTCAATGAATATATATAAAATGTCTGGGCTTTTGGTTCACATGTTTTATTTTTATTTCGTTAATTAAATCGCAGCTAGCATCTTGTTCTAATTTTAAAATCATTCTTTTGCATTTTGAGACAATGTCAAATCATCACCCCTGGTAGAATTTTAAGAGCTCCCTTTGGATTAAAGGTATTCACGTGCGCACCCTAAAAATTATCTTTGTCCTCCCAACAATAAGAGAAAAAGTCTTAACCATTTGTTGATGACGAGTGTGACTCGATCCAATAGCATTCCTTGCCCGGAGAACTAAGAATGGCAGAAATTAATTAGACAATTATTACTTTTCCCTTGGCAGCAGATGCTGCGGAATGGCTTCTGATTAATTTCTTAATTGGCATCTGCTCTCATTAGGACGGGCTTACTTTGCTAATCATTTTCTTTGTAAGATTTTGCCCGGCTTTTTCTCCCATTTTCCTCTGTCTAATCATTTTCATTAGGGCGGTGGACTTCCCTTCTTTCACGAGCTTCAGAAATGACAAAATCTTTTATGATTTTGCGTAGGTGGAAAAGTCTTTTAAATGTGGAAACAATAACGTCATTTGTATTCCTCTAAAATAATATGAACGTTAGTTCTTTATGTCCCTCAGTTCACCGTCCTTAAGAATCTAGTACTTGGCATGTCTGTGCATCTGTGTGTCTGTTCGTCTCTCCGGTATTCTCTATGGTTTTTTTATGCAGAGTGAGGTCTAGGTCAAGGTCACACTTAGAGGTCAAATGTTACACAGAAGTTTGCCATCAGCTGGGGCACTGTATTTCACGAACCCACATTGTTCGTTTACGAACAACGTGTGTTTATAAAACACAATTCCCCTCCTGGTGGCAAATTACCATTAAACATTTCATCCCTACGTAAATCCACCTTGTTTTTAAATGACTAAATATTAAGAATTTTTCATATATTTTTATTTTTTTCATTTATTGCCAAATCATTCAAATAATATAACTATCTGACGATTTTTAACAGGAGAGCATTTTATTGTTTTACTGGATATTGATTGTTACCTTTGTAAGGTCCGTTTTCGCAGAAACTGATTGGCATATTCACCGGCATTTATGTACAGTTTCCTTTTAAGGCACCGTAATTGATATTTCTAGTGTAAAAGGGGACCACACATCTCAAAAGCACATCCAACGCGCTTCCAAGACAAGAGTCTTTGTAAGCACGAAGATAAACCTTTTATTTATTCCAATACAGTTTATAGTTTTCCATGGCCTGCTAACACTGCTATATTTAACAAAACCGTCAACTCAGCAGGTTACAAGTATGATTCACTAACATTGTTGAAATGCTCAGAAAACCAGAACGATTAGTCAATGAAGTAATAAAATGAGGAACATTACCCTCCTGGATTGTTCAGTCAACAAAACAAAAGAGTAGTAGTGTTTGTAAACAAAGATAAATGAACTCGGTAGATAAAAAAAAAAATGGAAATCTTTACCATCCCTTGAGGAGAAATATCTCTAAGAAGTATCCTTCACTTATAATGCAGGATTAGCTTTGCTTTTACAAATACCTGCTCAGAGCATACTACGATTAGCTCAAGAGGCTTCAGACCCAAAGATATCCTTGGTAAGAGGCCTTTGCTCTCCCAACACAATAGGTTTATACCAATAGAAGTCAAAATTTCGAGTAACTGCATAATTTCAATCGACACGCTCTGATAGACTGATAGATGGAGTATTCACATACAGTACTTTAAAGTACTACAGCAAAAGTTTATATGAAAACACACATTTCTCTTTTCTGTGCGGTTCGTTATTGCTGTACTAAAAATTTCCAGCTGCAAAGCTGTTTTCACCAAAAATCCTGCGGAAAAATGTGGCTGATCATTAATCAGTGTCTTTCAAAGAGCAACGTTGTCATGTGTCGTTTGTAAAAATAATTCCCTAAGGGTAAAGATATTTTTACGTTCGCCAATTTCGGAAAATTTCAAGAATCGCCCCCGAGAGAAAGAGTCTATTTTGCTACAAAATAGTGATGCCCTTTTAGTTTACTTCCTCTGCTTCAGACTTGTTTTGTTTTTCCCTCATAGATGTGCAATGGTTATAACCTACTTGTTCCCACTCAAGAGAGGCTATTTTAGGGCAGAGACAAGGAAGACCAGCACATACTTCCTTTCCTTCTTTCTTTATTATAAGGAGGAACAGAATAGCCGGATGACGTGGTAACATTGTAGATATTATTATTCATTAATATTATACAGAGATCACCAGAGCTTTTCAGATTT